>NW_010123419.1:8038-64184 GCF_000699245.1 Pterocles gutturalis
ACACAAATGGCTTTTTATACAGTTCTGAATAATGTTAACACATAACACTGGTTGAGACCATGAATGGAAATAAACAGTTATTTAAATTGACAGGTCTTTTCAATACAAAAATAAAATCGGATTTTTTTCAAAGTAGATGATGTTTGCTTTGTTTCCTTTGGGAAATCACAATTCTGTCAGTTTTTCTCTAACTTAACTTCCATCACACAACTATCATGAGCTGCTTAGGCTGAGGAAATCTGACATGACAAAATAACACATTCCCTATTGATTGCTGCTGGAGAGTGAGAAAAGCACCCCTATTCCATTCTCTAGCCAAGACTTCACTCCGTCCATCCTAGTTTCCTTAAAAAAATAAAATCCTTATCTTTGGACAGGAGTCTTTCCTAGTTCAAGCTCTGTGCTTGGTACTGCAAAATGGGAAGAGCCCTCAGCTTGTATTGACTTCAGCATCCCTGGCTAAGCTCAGAAGCCAGGTGATGATGCTCTGTTTAGGAAAAATCTCCTTGGCCATACAACTGATGTGCTACTTCACCTGCATCCTTCATTTTAACAGGCACAAGAATTGTATGAGGGTTATCGTGTAGCATTTAGAAAGATACTCTGGTTTGAAGCAGCTCCTGCACCTGAAATTTTGAAATTCTTAACTTGCTGTGTGGATTAGTGGCTGGCCCACTAATCATAATGCATTTATCTGGCTTTTGAAACAAGTTCAACCGGCTTCTTCACCCCAGCTCATTGTACATGCTGTTCTGTGTGTATGTTCCCCAGGCATCATGTCCCCAGTAGGATAATGGCTTTGGTTTTCTTAGAATGAACTGGTATGCGCAGTTTGGCTCTGAGTGCACACGTCGTCTCAGTGGCGAGGGTCAAGCACATGCCATCTTAGATACAGGTACAGGTAGACAGGATTTTAATAGCAAAAAAAAAGAGCCCCCAAACCCCAAATCTTTATTCCATCACTATGCATTGTTGGAAGGAAAGAAAAAAAAAATCAGGCTTTACCTCTGCTCAGCAATAATTCATGTTCCCCACTCCTTCCCTTTAGCTTGCTTTGCCTGACACGGCTTTTGTGCGGAAAGGACTAAATACAGCTCAGTCGACATTTGCTAGTCAACTTGTTCAACAGTGAATTCTTCCCTGCAGGCACTTTATCTATTTTCCACAATCAAGCTTCATTACCTGTTTCAATACTGTGAAAAATCAAGAGGGGTTTTTGTTGTTGTTGTGTTTTAGTTTTGGTTTTGGGTGTTTTGTTGTTTGTTTGGCGTTTTTAAAAATCCAAATATATTTCTTCCTGTGCTGTAGCAACAAGAAGTGTTAGAAAAAATTGTTAGGGATCTTTTCAGTGAGTATTAAATTCTAAACTGAAATTTTGCTTTATTTGAGCCCTGCCATGTGATACTTGTTCTTCTCTGATGGCTTGATTTTTTGTCCTGGTGCTGTAAGTCACTGTCACTCTGCCATTATAGGCCTCAAGAAAAAAAATAATTTTCCATTCAGAGTACACTGCTAATTTTGCCTCTTACCTTCACTGCATTACAACATTAAGATCAGCTTTAAGTAACGTCCTCCAGGTAAATAGCTTACCTTTCTGTAACCTCTTGGTGCAGCCTATTGTCACAGATAATTGCATAAAACAAGATTGCAGTGCACATCTGCTTATTACCCAGACAACTGGAGAAGGGCTTCTTGCCTTCCTTGTGCTTCATGCTGAGTTCTGCTCTGGTGCTGCTGAAACAAGAAGTTTGGGGAGGAGAGTTAGTGTGGGGCTTTGCTTCTCTCTCTCTTTTTTTTTTTTTTTTTCCCTTCCTTTTGAAAGCAACTCCTTAACATTAAAGATTACGGAAACAGTTTCTGTTCTGGGTGATGAGTAAAGCATATTAAGAGTCTTAGCAGAGACTTGGGATGATGCTAAGGGGCATCTTCCAGCCGTAGAACTTGTGTTCCTTCCCATACCTTTAAAAAAAAAATAAAAAAATCTGTTCCCCAAAGCCCAGGAATGGTAATTAAATTGTAGCTGCAGGAATAATGACAGATATGGGCTCCTTGCCTACACCTTTTCATCACCGCACCCATCTCCCATCTGTTTTTTGTTTGCCCTAAAGCTTAAGTGGTTTCAAGATTCCTCCTCTTGCACGCATGTTCTCACCATGTGCCCACTTTAAATCTCTCCATGTATTTTAACGAATTAATTAATTGCTAGCTGCTGACCTCATCACAAGTACATCCTGTAAGTCCTGACTTGCATCAGGCGCTTTTCTTAGCACAGCAGCCCTTCTGGGGGTGACTCCAATTCTAAACCTTTGTGTTGTCCAATAACTTTCTGTTCTAAATCACTCTGTGTAACCCTGATGTTGGCTTTCCGTGCCAAAGCAGGAAAGGCAAGGGTGGCATTAAGGACATGAAAGGTAGTATTTCGGGAAGCGTCCAACCACATAATCTCCTTGGAATGTTTTAGGGTTTTCCCATTGCAGTGGGCATCAACACTACTTCAAACTACTGTGGGGCAAGTCCAGTAAGAGCAGCTGGGATTTATATTAGCACCTGTAATGCTGGTAGATTGTCATGTTTAAGAAATTCTTGTGAAAGGGGTGCTAGTGCTTCCCATAGCATTACTGGGTAATAACCTGGAACATGAGCCTTTGAAACGTGGTCAGTGCTGGAATTCACATAGTACCACGTGAGAACAAAACACTGTAATGATAATTGCTCATTATCTAATTACACAAGAACTTACAGCCCTGGAGGGTGAACAACTAATTAATTGGTTATCTGCTTTTAAAACAGCAACAAATAAATGAGGAATATTCATTCTTTTGGCTCTTGTTCCGGTACTGTCAGCGAAGTCACTGCTCCTCAGAAGGTGAATGAGGCAGTCCAGGCTGGACAGAGCTCTCCACATCCTGATGCTCTGAATGCCGTATGGGGTTATGAGGCAGGGAACTTGCTTTTAGGAGAGTAGACTGCTTACTCAAAAGCAGCTGAACTTTTGAGCTGCAACACAAAATTAAGGAGGATTCACTGACCCAGGTTATCCAGGAAGGCAGCTGCAGCTGGCCTTCAGAGCAGCATGGGTCACCTTTCACATTCAAGAATTTGCTTGTGCAGGATTTTAAAGAGAATATAGCTACTTGGAGCACTTTGCCTATTGATGTGGATGCAATGAGGTGGAGACAGGCCTTGGTTTTACCCCATGTTGGAGCATGTTGTTCCCACCTAGGAAAAGAGCTGCCTGTCAAAAAAAAAAAGCAGCGGCATGTCTCTGTACAATGCTGCACCAGCAGCAGTAGGTCTCTGTAAAACTCTTATCCTGAGTGCTGAATACACACACAATTATCACCTTAGGCTCTAATTTAACTTTCCAAAAAGTACCAGACAGCTTCTACCTCATCTTGAGGCAAATGCCTTCCTTCAGAGCCCTTGTTCCGGCCTCTCAACATTTGTACGCTGTTGTCCCACTTGCAAAAATACCAAGCACCTCACTGCTTAAACCAGGGCCCCACAAATACAAGGGACACGTCAGCCTTTTCAGAGCAGAGCAAACACCCCTGACCTGCTGTTCTTCACTGCTGGGGGATAAAGACAGGCAGTAGGCATGGCTCAGCAGGTATCAGCAGGACAACACACTTCTCCTTGTGTCACAGCGGTGCTCCGGCAAGCAACCGGTGCTGAACTTCTGTGGGACTTGGAAATGAAGCATGTTCCTCTGTCTGTCCTGCCTATGAAGCCCAATACCGTAGGCATTCTCAAAACGCAGCCTGTAGGCTATAAAACACAACTGCCCAGTTGTGGTGCTTCCTGGTAGCTCACAGCACACACCTAGGACACAGCAGACAGCGGTTCAAAGGTTTCAAAGCAGGCTCCAAAGTCCAGGTACCTACCCCACCAGAAAAGCCCCCTCAAACATAACCACGAAAACACAGGCAGCAGAATTTGTGCTTTTTCCAGACCCAGGGACTAATGATTTTAATCAGAGAGGCATAATTGCAACTCGGAATGAAATTTCAGCAAGCACAGCAACACTCAGGCAGTTTCTGGGGAGCAGCTGATGCGCTCTTGTCCACATTCTTGCAGTAACAAGGGTGTGTACATTTTTTGGTTTGCCGTTGATTACAGAGCTGTTAGCTGGATGTCTTCTCTATTCAAGCTGGCTTTTTCCCCATTTTCCCCAAATACATGGTGCAAGTTTCGGCTGTTAAAGGGGGGTTACTAACTTGGGAGGTAGGTTGGTGCCTTATAAATCAGAATGCTTGCTATCTGATTGAGGTTTTCTTAAGGAGTGGAGTGGGTCAGAAGGAAGTGCCTCTTTTTTTTTTTTAATTCCCCATCCCCCTCTGACATTGTAACACAGTTGTTGCTTTCAAGAATATGCATGGTCTGTTTTCTTCAGACTATTGGCTTGTCTGGTAAAATAATTAGCTGTTAGGCAGACAGAGGGAAAGGATCACATCTGCACAAGACAGGAAGACTGGGACAGTAGAAAGGGGGAAAAAAAAACCTCCCTGCTTGAATCACAGCTGCCCACCATGCATAGTAACAGAGCTTGCCAAGAATATTCAAATTGATTTAGGGAGAAAAGCTGAGGAAACTGTTTAACCCCAGCCTGCTTGGATCCGTGACAGTATCTCTATGGGCTGCTTCACTCCCACTTTGGGCCAGAAGAAGGGTTTTCAAGCCACATGTTTTACCAACCATCCTTTCTCCATCCCCCTTCCCCTTTTGCAAAAGGAACACAAAACACAGGCTAATTGCCAGGCATGGGGCTGTGAGCAGCTTTCCACACCAAGAAAATTACCAAAGGTGGGAACATTTATTTCATATTGATGGGATTAAGTTGTAATTGGATCATGTGATTAAAACCAAGAGCCAGGCAAATTATTTGTGACTAATTTTGGGCAATAGGAATATTTTGCTGCCTGTTGTACACTCTGAATTAGGCCCCTTCTCAACAAAAGCGGTAAGCCTGTGCATCATCTGCAAACAACCTTTTCAAGTGTGCGAGTCCAAAATTACTTGCTCGAGAGTTTCCGAGCGCACACATCCGTTGCAGATTGTTCGCAAGCAGTTGTGAGGGTTTTGCATCAAAAAATAGGAGTAGCAATTAGTTCAGACATGTGAGTCATGCAACAAATCCCCTTCCCTACTTAAATAAATCTAAATCTGTAAGGATATGCTCATTTATTTAATGATTAAAAAATAGGGTGTTGGGAGTATTTGTTCTCAGAACCTGTTGTCTCTGGGACTGTGTTTTCCTGCAGGAGTCCCAGGCTTAGTCCCAGCAATCTCTATGGGATTACTCCACAAACGTATAAACATAGAAATCCAGAGAACCATATCCAAATAAGAGTGCTATAATGCAGGTGTTTCAGTACTTGATTTCAGGTGCTGGTGCTCAGGCTGAAATCTGTAGCCCTAAACACCACCTAAGCTGTGGGTGGGCCTTCCTTGCCAGCTGGAGCAGCGAACTCCAGCGTTCAGCCCCTCCAAACCTCTGCTCAGCTGCAACCTCCCTTACAACAGGAGGCCTTTTGCACATAAGCTTTTTTGCAGTTACAATACAAGTTCCCTGGGTACCTAAATGCCTGCTGTGAGGCAAATGCAGGTCTGCTGAGGCCCTGACAACACTGAGCAGCTATGTGCTGTGTCCATGCCTAAACCACAACAGGCCTTACCAGCAAAGCGTTCTCCGTCAAACTCTCCTGTGGAGCCAGGCTGGAAGATGTGTGCGCAAGATGTTTTTGGATCAGGTCTTGCACAAAAACAGCTGTGGGAGGAAATGGGCCCAGTAGTCAGACCACATCCACCATTAATATTCATTTATGCACAAACACTAACACAATAATAGATGACTTCTAAAGGAATGGGCCGAAATACCTCCAGGAAGAGACACTTCTGTGCTCTGGACAAATGATTTAGAGGCCACTGAAAGGAAACCCAAAACTTCTTCCTCTATTTCATGAGAAGGGCCTCTCTTGCACAGAGTTCCTGCCCATACATCCTGACAGGGAGGAGACATCTCCTTATGACACAGGATTAAGCACCTGAATGTCTTCAAGGGGCCTCTCCTATTTGCCAGGTTTTAGCAGTTCCTTGCACAGAGCTGACCAGCTCCTGGGGATCCTCTGCACACCCTCCCACATGCTCCAAGCATGAAACGGGGTATCTGACAGCCCCCTAGCACTGGCAGCTCCCCTAGGGTGCAGGAGAGCCATATCCTTGCATAGATTCAGGTCTCCAACTGCTCCAGAGCTTCTGCAGGAGATAGGTGATCCTCCCCCCCTGCAGTGCAGGAGCACTAAGCAGGTATTGGATATAAAAGAAGTTAGAAGTTGCAGAAGGCTCAGATACAAGCAGGCTGTATCTGTCGTTAAGTGGATGTGTTTGAGGAGGCATGCTTGTAGCTTAGTTATAAAAGGAGGAAAGAGGTGTAAAACAGAATCAGAGCAGAGTTAATGACATATTTTTAATTTTGAATGTGATTAAGTACAAGCCCCAAAATCACATCCCTGAAGCAAGCAGGATTAAACACAGCAACATCACAAAGAATGACAGAGATCTAGTGACCTAATCTTGCAGCAGTGAGTCAGATCATCAGCTCATGGCAAGAATGGGAGAGAGGCAGAGAAAATTAAAGAGGGACAACAGAGAGGACCAGGGGAGGTGGAAGGAAGGAAGGCAGGTGATGAGATGGATACCACTGGCTTACTAACCATAGTTACACAGTCAAGACCACTGTCACAGACACATTTGCTGGCCCTTGCTGGTGATCCTGCAATCAAGCAGAGCCCAAGGACGCCCTTCACAGGATGTGGTCTGTCCCCCCTCGTTTTGTGCAAGGTGACAACAGTCAGTGTGCAAATGTGTGGCAGTTTTCCCAATGTTTAGAGTAGAGCTGGTGCTCACCCCTGGCCAGACTCCTGAAGTCAGTGAAATTAGCCCTGGATGGGATAAGAGAGGTGTTGAACAGTGTTCTAGAGGTCCAAGGAAGATTTTCATTTGTTCTAGCCCTGCATTTTTATTTACAGTACTCGATGCATCAAGGATCACACACTGCTGGAACCAGCTATTTCACAGGGACCACAGCAAAGATGGAAGTTGGGGGTTTCCTCAAGGACACAGCTCCACTTTGAGGGGCAAAGACTAGAAAAGTGCACCAGAGGGAAGAGACATAGAAACCTTTTTCCCCAAGGTTTGCTCAAGTTCCCTGCTCATGCGGAGAAGTTATTAAAAGGGTAGTGAGTGTAAATCCACTAACACCAGGAATCTATTTTCTTTTAGACCAAATTCTTCCATGAATCACTGTGAAGAAGCAAACACACAAGACCAAATCCAAAAACCAGGCTGCTGCCTCCTTAGGAGCCTCAGATAGATGGTTAAGCATCACCTTACACTGATGGTCCATCTGACTTCCCATATCTGCACGCACAAGACGATGCCTGCCAACTTCAAGGGAGATATTCATGTGCACAACAGGCAGGATGAAGCCTTAAAACCACTAGTAGTTACACTTTTACTGCCAGAAGCAACATTTTAATCTAAGTATTGGCTCCTGACAGAGGCTGTATTCTGAGGCTCTCCAACATCTTTGCTCCATCTGAATAATTGCAAATGCCTGTCTTTAATCTATTTTCAAGAATTGTTGGGTTGGGTTTTTGTTTTTTTTAAGTACAAAAGAAAATGTTCCTGTGTATACATTCATGGCAACAGAGCTACACAGAGACATAAACTAATGGAAGGTCCATATGTTGAGAGAATATCATATGTAATGAGAACTGCTGCATTTTTGTAAAATGTAATGGGACAGATATGCAGCAGCTGTGGGTTACTCAAGAAGCAGCTAATTTAGCAAGCTGAATTCAAGGATATTTCCCAGATCTCCCAAACAATGAATAGCAGTGTTGTTTAAGATTACCATTATGCCTTACATCCTCCTTTGACTAGAAGCAGGGGGAGGAAGCCTCTATCTGTGCTTCTGGGGCAGAAGTACATGATTAGTGCCTAGCTATCATAGGAAGACCCAGGGGAGCAAGGGGGTCTGGACTTGAAGGAAGGAAGGAAATTGTGTAGGATAAACAAAAAAGCGCCTCAGGAAAGTGGTCAAGATGGGCAAGACTTGGTGAAAAACAGAAAAGAGAAAGAAAAAAGGAAAGGCTGAAGGGATCTCTTTGAGTTCTAGCTAATATTAAAATTTAAAACAAAGATGCCTTCATTTAAAACAGCATTAGAATTTTAGCAGGTTCATATTTCTACACATTTAGGTTTGTTCTAAGGCAAGGTATTAGCAGCATTTTTAAGGCTTGATTATCCTTGGATTTTATTTGTCTGGGGATTTTACCTCCCTCCCCCTCAAAAAAAAGGAAGATACAGACAACCTGGATGTAGCAGATGCAATCAAGACTCCATTTCACCATTCACTACCAGATTCTTAAGGAAGAAATTCTTTACTGTGAGGGTGGTGAGGCACTGGAACAGGTTGCCCAGAGCAGCTGTGGATGCCCCATCCCTGGAGGTGTTCAAGGCCAGGCTGGATGAGGCTTTGAGCAACCTCGTCTGGTGGAGGGTGCCCCTGCCAGTGGCAGGGGGTTGGAACTAGATTATCCAACTAGATGATCCTTTTAAGGTCCTTTCCAACCCAAACCGTTATGTGATTCTATGATTCACTGAGGAAACACAGTTGGTATGATCTCTTCTCCCAAGGTGGCCAGTTTGCCAGCAGCCCAGGTACCCCACAGCCACACCAGAGAGCCACAAACTGACTCATTGCAGCTGTGGCTGCCCTGGCCCACAGCACAGCCACTATCTCCAGCTGCCCTGAATTAAATCCCGTTGCAGCTAGAGCCAAGTGGTTCATATTGGACAGGCAGATATACCAGGGGACCTACACCAGGATCTGCTGATTCATATGTTAAAACAGATTATACCTCCTGCTTAAAAAAAAACCCAAAACAAAACAACCCACCAACCAACCAACCAAAAAAAACCACCAAAAAATAACAAAGAGGAAAAAATAAATATGAGGCGGCTACTTCAAACTTTGTCTCCCTAAAAAAATCTCCAAACTCTTCATTTTTTGTCTCTCTATGGTGACAGTGCCAGTGCTGCCAAGAGCAAACTGCTGCAGTTTGCAGACACCCTTCTGCAGCTGGGAGGCGGAGGAGGAGGATAGGGACCAGCTAATCTGGAATTTGTTGCAGGTTTCACACATGTAAACAAAAGCGGCCAGGCCGTGCAGGCGATCTGGGGCCTTGTTACATCAGCTCAAGATTGATTTGTCAACCATAACACAAAATAATCTTCCCCCTGCAAAAAAAACCCTCTCTCCCTCAGCAAATTAAGAGATTACCTGAGTGAACAGAGTTTGCAAAGGATTTTCAGATATAGTAACTTGGTGGGAGTAACTGAAAAGGAGATTGTTGCATTAGGACAGATTGCATTTATCTGGTTCCTGGATCATGATGTTAGAATTTCCTCTTGCGGCACCGTTGAGATAACCAGAGTCTCTATCTCCCTATGAAAGAAAAACACTTGATTTCCACACAAACAGAATGAGCTTACACAAGAGAAGTACCAGGAAAATCCACCTCTCCTGGCCAAGTTCTCTCTGCTCCGCTGGTGGAAATCAGGAGTAAATGCCTGAAGCCCTGAGACTTGCTGTGCGCTCCCACAAGCCCAGCTTTAGAAACTCATTACAGCAACAGGCTCAAGACAAACCTTTTGCTTAGTTACAAAGAGAAGGGATCACTCCTTCTGTTGAAATCAATGTTAAAACCACTGAGTGGCTTATGTAATGTAGCATCAGGCCTCCAAAGTGTTTTATGGCAGAGCACATCTGGAGTCAGCAAAAGGCTATCTCGGGCCAAGGACTTTGCTCTTTGCCATATATGACCTACACATGCGATTCTGGGCTGAATTCTGCTCCTAGAGTCACTGCTGAAGCCAGATAATGCAGATAAAAGTTTTGGAGCTACCTGAAAAATTAAAAAAAAAGTAAAATAAGCATTTTTTATTCTTAAAACTTTTTGAGCTGACTCTTTATATTTAGTGGTAAACAAATACCACTCTGCTCTCATATCAGAATGCGATTCCCAGAGCAGCTCATTCCTTTGCACAAGGACAAAAACCCAGCCCCTCGGCAAGAGGAGCCTGAATTTATTCAGGACTCCATAGGAAACAGCTGTTGCTTTCAACCCAGCCTCTCCTTTATCTCCTTTATTGTTTATTCATGTCTCAGCTAATACTAGCCACTGTGAGCAGGTCAGGACTCTGCACTCCAAAAAGCTCCTCCGAAGCTAATGGAACTCAGCCCAGTGCCAGTAGGATGGAGGAGCTAGGTTTTACATTATTTAATTCCCAGGTGGTGACAGAGGTAAATTCCTGACTTCATTAGCTAATAGTGCAGACAAGAGCCAGGCCTTTGCCCCCGGATTTCTGCAGAGGGGGGCAAATATTCAGTGAGTTGCATGAAGGAAACCAAATGCAACAAGCCAAACACAGAGCATGCCTTTGGACATTTCTCCCCTTCTCTGAGGTTGTTGACAATTCCTTTGTACTGCAAAGGCTGTTTACTCCCCCGCTCTTCTGTAACGAGATAGTGAGCAGGATTATGCTCAAAAACCTGCAAATGTTAATCTGTAAAGACTGTGCTGTGGTGTCACGGCATGCAGAAGTGGTCCAGAGCCCAAATAGACTGGTGATATTTCTACAGAGAAGCAGGGAAAAGGCACAGAGCGGTGACCCCGACAGGTATTTGCTGGAGATTTGCTACCAGGCAGGGGGAAGGACAACAGTAATGAGCCCAGTGTGAAGAACAGGAAAATGGAAGGCAGGGCTCCCATGTCCTCCTTCTAACTGCCTTTATTTGTCTCTGTTTCCCAGCCAAAACGTGGGTGTAATTGTTCAGGCACAGCGTGAAGCTTTAAAGACTCAGAGTGGATACGGCATAGTGAGAGGACAGCATGATGTCAGCAAGAAGTGAGTTGTTTTCCTCAGCAGTGGAAGAATTAGAGAGCTAGAAATTCAAGGATGTCAGGACTTCAGTCCAAATTGGAAAGAGCATTTGAGCTCACCAGATTGGCAGCGGACAGAGGGACAACCCTATGTCTCCCCTTGCAGAAAGGCTTGTTGATTTTCCTGAATTACGAACCACTGAGAGCTGAGCATTTCACTCACACTCTTTAAAGCACTGCAAAGCGGCATCCCCAGAGGGAGAGAACCAACATGAGTTTGCCACAGAGAGGGGAGAGGAGAGGTGAATTCCTGCTCGTAGAGCAGACCTCTTTTTATTTAACAGCAGATGACAGTGTCACTTATTTTCACAGACAGCTATTTAACAGTCAACATAAGGAAGCATCATGAATAGAGAACAGCAGACAAAGCATAAATTATACACCTTACTAAAGAATATGTTTCCTACTCTACTTTAAAACGCAGGCCAGATGTCTTCAGATACATCAACTGCTAGTTGGCATGGCAAAACCCTTTCAAGACCAGCTAACTCAAGTCACAATATGTGCTTGATTCGCTCGGCTGAACGGGGATCTTCCTGGGCTGTGAGCAGGATCCACACACAGCTGAAAATACGGTGGGAATGAGTCAGTTCCTTGGAGCTTGTGTGGGAGGCAAAGACAGAACTGTGGGTGGCTTCAAAGTGTTAAACAGCCTTTCAAATTCAGGACCAGTTTCTCAGAGGAATAAGGAAACAGAGATATTCACCCAGTCTGGATTTAGTTCCATGCCTTGGGTCAGCCTTGAGAAAATTGCTCTCTGATAGTAACAGCCATTTCCCAGGCGTGCAGGCCCGCTTACTGCCGAGCCAGTTCAGTCTCAGATGTAATTAAGATGTGGAGTTTAACAGCAACCCAGTTAGTCCCTCACCCACAGCAGGCTGCAATGGCCCCTCTCTCCTGACATCTGCAGCCTGCCTCCAAGGCAAAGCAGAGCCTCACCAGCTCCAGGTCAGGCGTTTGTCTGCCCATCTCTGCTCCCTGCATCTCACCCCTTTTGCTCGAGCTGCCTGGAATAACTCTGCCAACAGAGGCGTCTTGGGTGCCCACTCCCTGTGATGACGAAGAGCTGCTTCAACCTCTCTTGCTCTGTACTGGCAGGGAGTTTGCCCACCCTGCAGTCTATTGTTCCACATCTGGGGCCAGGAGCTCTGGGATGTGGTCCTACCCACACCCAGTCTGTGCATACTGGGGAAAGGGGATGCTGTGGGTTAAATTACCTGGTGCATTGGAAATTCAGGCCTCATCCAGTTCCCTCCTGCCAACTGTTTGCCATTCAGCCCTGTTCTCCTATAGTGCAACTGGAGTCTGGTCAGCTCTAAAGAGGATTTATTGCTTTTACTGGATCAGGCTCACCCTTCCATTTAAGTGGATTAATGTGCGTTAGCTCTAACTTAGCCCCACACAGCATTAGCCAAGTCAACATAAAGTTCCCTACTACTGGCAATGTTGTTGTTTTTTCCCTGTCACGATGAATTTTTAATGGTCTTTATGTGCAAAAGCAGCTTTGCAAAATCTTAGGCTCCTGCTTTCCAACTTAGATGATTTGGCATGTGAAGAATGCAATGAATATTTAAACCTGTAGTTTGGCATAAGTTGCGCAGAGTGGCTAGAAACCTAGCCCTGGTCTTTTGGGGACTGGCCAGCAACCATGCAAAACCCCCAGCCTGGAAGAAGAGCATGGGGGGCTTGTGAGGATACATCAATCTTCAGTGCTCAACCAAAATCACCCTAACCCTAATCACACCATTCTTTAAATTCTTTTAATTAACCTCAGGATTCATATGGAGGAGCTGTATGCGGGTGGAGCTGTGGGTTATTTGATAAATGACTTGGATCACTCTGCTGGTCGTATTTTATTGACGAGAGTAACTGCTGAAGGCTGTTATTTACCACTGGGACCAGGGTCCCCATCCCAGTAGACACTGTGCAACCATGTGGTAACAATCTTTGCCTGGAAGATCTTACAATCAAACCAGATTAGAAAAAAGGGTCAAAAATGAAGGGACCCCTCTTTTGCCCTCATCGTGCAGATGGGTGAACTAAGGGCTCACACACACATTCAAGCAGCCACCAATTAAGAGTTTACTGTAACCCTTCTGTATGCAATTTAGCCAACAGCAAATCCGAGGCAAATCGACTTAGCTTTATTGGCTGTAAAAGGGCACCCGGTTCAGGAGCCATCACAAGAAAACCTCCATCATCCGCTTGAACACACAAGGATAGATGCTGGAATTCAGCCAAGACAACGTAGCTTTCATCTTTTACATGAAAGGGGGCTCCCTTTGACATTTTGAGGCCCACTTTTTAAGAGCTGTTTTGCAAACTTCAGCTCACATGAGCTTGAACAATACGGAGACGTGTACTACCGAAATTTCCAAAGTAAGCAAGATTTCTGTATGCTGGACCCCATCATGCAAAGATGTATGCAGGAACAGTCCCATTGACTTTGGCTGAACAACTCCAACAGGTATCAGTTTGCAACCAGCAGCCACAAAGGACCTCAGCTGCAAGACATTTATTTCTGGTATCAATGTCCCCTGAGCCGTAGTTTTAGTTTAGACATTAGCATGGAAAGATGCACATTTCTTCAGAAATCACTGTTGCTCTCTATCAGCGCAGCTTTCTGGAAATCCCAGATCAAAATATTGGCTGTTCTGTGCTATTTAATTTGTGAAGCCATCAGACCTCCTGTAGCCAGTGGCTGTCTTCACGCATGATCATATTTAGGAGGCTCCATAAGCTGGTATGTCATTATCTCAGTGTGTTAATTGATTGAGTCTGGCCTACAGTCAGTCAGCTAGACTATTCCCTTTGGGTTGTTATTATTAGCAAGACAGAGACATTTTAAGCCTTTTGGAGCCCAGGAATCCCTCTCATCATGCAAGTAGAAGCCCAAGGAAAGCTCTTGGAATCACTGACTTTCCAGCTACGATAATTTAATTTTATAGATGGAAAGATACTCGTATTGATGCACAAGTGAGTGAGAAAAAGAAGTGAAAGCAGACTTCAATCTGGCAACAAAAAATAAAAGGCAAATCATCCACCTACAGCCCTTCAAAGATACAGCCAACACACTCAGCTGAATTAACAAATTGTGAAGCAGACCCTTTAGCAGGTAGAGCCAGACTGAAAAAAAATCAGGGCATTACTTGACACATTTCTTTGCCCTGATTGGGAAAACATGTCACTTCCCTCCTAGATATCACTGGTATATGTTAAAACAAGTATTCCACAAGTGATGAAAACAAGAGCGCTTGGTTTACAAAGGATGTGTCTGAGCATGTCTGGCTGTTTAAGAGAGAGATATGGTGTGAAAGCAAAGTTGGTCTTGTGGGGTGGATGTTTAGTGTCCAGTAGAGCGTGACTGCCAGCTGAGAGCTTACCCACAGGTAGGGCATTCATAACAAGGCTTTTTCCACATTGTTTTCCTGGTGTCTAACCAGGGATGAGCTCAGGCTTTGCTTTGCCTCAGCAAGAGGACTAACAGCACTTCATTTTACCCAGCTGCCTATTTTTATGAAGTAGGAAATTAGTTTCTTCAAGACCTCAGTTTGGTTTTCACTGGCCGTGTGGTTCAAGAACCATTTACTGAAGTCGGACAAGCAGAAGATTAATGGTGCAAATTCAAATCCTTTAGAAATGAAGCCAAAGTTGAATTTTTGTGTGTCTTTTTACTCTAAGCTGTGATTAAATTCAACGAGGCTCAGAGCCTTAGCACCCACATCTTAAAAAAACCCATACCTACTATTTTCAGTGATCTATGGACTGACTTCCAGAGATGCTAATCAGTTGTTCATGTTGAAGCAATCAGCAATTGCTAAACGATCAAATTGGAAGTCTCACGTTAGGATCCAAACATCAACCGTTGACTTTCTGCATCAGAACCCCAAAGTTTTTACTATTCGGCTGAATCGCTCATCTGGCCTTGTTTTAAGCAAAGCAGGTCCTTCACTTCTGTTACTTGTGACTGAAACTGAAAAGATGACCCTTAAATAGATTGTGATGGTAACTCAGGCTGGAGAATTTTACTGTATTTCTTTATAGGGGATGGGAAAGTGCATAGAAGAGCTTTGTACAAAGAAATAAACACAAAGAGGCATTTGGGTATTGTTATATGTATTAGCCAGGCCCTTTGAAAAATACCTGCCAGTAATTAGCCTTCTAACTCCGTATTTTGGGGGTGATTATATATTACTGAAGCCAGTGGGAAGTTTGCCATTGACCTCAGTGGGGTCAATGTTTTACATCTTCCCAGATAGGAAATCTTATGGGTTTCAGGAAGAAATTAAGACATTCAACACCTCTCAGAGCAAAAAGCCACTTGTACTTAGGAGCCTAAATATGGACTTTACACCATCTCAGACACCCAGTTCACCCTGGTTTATATTTGCAGCTACAGCACAGCTGTCTTTTAAAGTATCTGAGTCCCCAAAAAGATGCATTGTAAATCCAGCTCAATGTCAGCAAACTGACAAATAAACAAAACAATAAATTTTCTCTTTTCACTACCTGCTTCATCTCCTCAATCTGTTTTGTGTCTTTTGACACATAAGAGTCTTCAAAGAAACTGTATAACAATAACAACACAATATCATCTCAACAACAAGAAAATTAAGGTTAAAGGATCCCTAAAAGGGGATTATAAACACTTGCCAAGTGCAGGATTTGGAGAAGGAGACACTAGCATTTGCAAAATGGCTGCTATAGGGCCACAGCGCCTGAACATCATCACATTTGCAGGGCTATCTGTATGAAAAACTGTCTGGGAAAAAAAACCTCAAACTATCAATTCATCACTAGAAAAATCTCAAGAGAAAACAGTAGAGGGGTTGTTATGCTATTTCAGAGAAATCAAATAAATTTCCAATAAAAAATTGTTAGGCTTAATGAATAAACTCACTTTGTTGTTACATTCAATTGGATTTTTTTTTTGAAGAGGCACATAAACTTTCCTGTTTGAGGGGATAAATCAATGACAAAGTGTCTGATGCTGGGAAGAAATTTCCTCTGCTAGCAGATGATTCCAATACAGAATTTCTTGTATTCTTTGCCTTTGAAGTATCTGGTACAGGCTGTGGTTAGAGACAGGATATCAGCCTGACGAACCCCAAAGACATTTTCTTGTAGCTCAAAGTTCAGATGGTCACAAACAGCAGTTGTTCTGGTTAGAAAAAAGTATCACGCATTTGCTGTTAGTTCAAAAGCTCTCTGCTCAGCACCTGGATTTTCTGCTCTTCGTGCCACATCTTTACAACCACTTCCTTCAGGAACTGGCCGTAAAATGTGCTCTGATGGTGACAGCTCTTAAAACATTATGTATGTGAGTGGGTTTGAAAACACAGTCCTTTCAGGGGTGCTTCTTTGTTACAGGGCCTTTTTCTCATGTATGTCAGCCCAGAGGCACACTTTCAGCCTTTTAATCTTTGATTGGAAATTCAGCCTAATATCAGAAAGAGTTGCTGCCAGCTTGAAACCCTGCAAGCTATGAAAAATGATTGAAAGGTGGCTGAGGGAATGTCCCTGCCAATTTGTCATTTTTTAAGTCAAAACTGCTTGCTCCTCCTAGACACATTTTTTTCTTTTCCAGCCTGGTTTGTGAAGGTCCAAGTGAATGAAATGACCTGGCAACTGGGCACAGGAAAAAAAGGTGATGAGCTAAGTTGCTAAGGTTAAAATCAGTGATCCTGGGGTCCCACAAAGCCCTTTGTTGGCTGTCAACAGGATGCTCTCGCTTCTCACTCACCCACTTGTAACTTTGCAGGAGGCAGAAAGTGGCTCCCATTTCAAACACAGCCCATTAAAGACAGAACTTGGGAGCTGGTGCACTGTGTAGGATAAAAAAATGCCTTTTCATGGACTTAGGCTGTCATTGTACCTAGTGTCCCTTAAGAGAATGGGAGAGGGAGAAGACCATGGAAAGTTCATCCCAGGGAGTTGCCAGTGGAGGGGATACTTTGGGTTCCAAGCCTTGAGATACTGGCATCCAAATCCTGCAGATCCCAGGAAACAAATCCTGGCTTCATGTAAGTGTATGGGATTTTTGCCACTGACTTAAGTGGAGCCAGGATTTTACCCCAGGGAACTGGGGAATGCAAACTCCTGCCATCGAACGGTCTGTTCTTCTCCAGTGTTCTCCTACCTGATCCAGAAAGCAGTCCATTTGTTCAAAGTCTAGGGAAGCACAAATGCAGCAAACAGCATTGCATCTGTGATGGGTGCTAGAGTTTTGAAATTAAATGTATGAGGCATTTCTTGCTACCCCTCTGACACATTACTGCCCTTCGAATCTGCAAAGACAGGGGCAAGTGTAAGGACTTTGCTCACCCAGCAACCTGCTCCAGGCCTGTGGAACTTCTGGCTACATGTGGAAGCACACTATATCTCAGCCCTGCAGCAGACAGCAAAAACCATATCTAAACTATAGTACTGGCATGATTGCAAAGGCTGCCTTACTCTGGCCAAATGGTTTGCACCAAACCCCTCCATTTCAGGCAGGTGAATGAGTGCACAGGCTTTCCTACTCACCAAAATGCCCATGGATTCCCCATGTGACTCTCAAGTCACAGCAAAGCAGATACTCCTCTGACTGGAATACATCTCTCTGCTTCACACTATTGCTATTTCTCTTTCTACGTTGGAAGCCTTCCCATTCCTCTGGTTGGCTCAACCACTGAATGGGGTTCTGGGGTTTTCACCAAGATGAGGACGTTCACTGAGGTCTATTCACTAAGCGAACAGAGAAATCCTGCAGTGATACCCAATACTTGGGGCCACTGCACAGAAAACCCTATTCGTTGTTGCCAAGCCACCAGGGTCAGCCACACAGCTGGAGTTTTACTTGTTTATTTATTTATTTAAAGGTTTTTAGCTCATGTTGGTCATTTCAGATTTCTTCTCCAAAAGGATATGCATGCGCACACACATATGTGTATATATACATTTCCTGCTTGGCAGTCTGAGCTGCAGTGTTGGTCTGAACGCTCCTCTCCGAGGCACAGACCATTTGCCCTTCCCGGCAAGAATACATGCAAACTGCTGGGGGTACCTCAGCTTGAACATCAGGCTCTGTACCTGGTCATTGTGGTGACCCTAGGAGCTCTATTTTAGGTACCTCTCAAAAAAAAAAAAAAAAAAAAAAAAAGACTGTACTTCTACTTATATTTAATTTCTGGGATGAACCATATGTCTGGCATCTGCATTCAGTCCTAGCTTCTACTTTTTTTAGCTTCTTGGAGTTTTCTGAAACAAATGTATTGGGATTTTAATTTTGCAATGTTCAGACTCATGAACAAAACCAGCAGAGTGCTGCTTCTTTTGGCTGCACATACCAAAATGCTCTCTGTTTTAAGTTGTGGCCATCACTTTTGCAAATGTGGTTGAAAGTCATACTTTCTTACCCGGCTTTTATCGTTGTTCTCAGGAAGTTGTAAAGACTAAGCACTTTTAAAGTGAAATCACTTGAGTTCAGTAGTTCTGGAATTGGGCTTTTAAGGTTGGAAATGGCTCTCAGGGGCACAAGGATGACAATGCTTCAAATTTTAGAAGTGTCTGAGCTTTTAGTTTCTGAATCAAGTCATAGCTAAACATAATTTGAATACCGGAAATCTTGAATTAGAAGAGACGGTACATTTGGGAACATATCAGACTTGATACTTCAATGTCAAGGATCTCACTGTTCGCAGTGATGAGTTCCCTATCCCTGTTCTTTTTTCATAAGATTGAAAACTCACATCAGGAGTTTAAACAGTTAACAAGCTAACATTGGCACAACACTGAAACAGAGAAATTAAGAGTGTGAAAATCAGAAAAATGCTTGCTTGAAGTGGTAAGCCTGATACTAGTCCTTAGTTCCCTTAAAACAGATGTTGGCCAATTCTGCAGCTCGTCATGACACAACCTTAGAAAATGCAGAAAAAGAAATGGCAGTTCATATTACACTCTCTATATAATTAAGAATAATTAAGAATTCTAGGTAAGAATTAAGTTTAAGGCTGTGTATGACTTGGTAATGTCTTAGCCATCCCAAAGTATGCATTAATTCTAGCTCCCCCATGCAATGATATGTAACTTTAACATCAGTGACTCCTTAGGTCCTTACATGGTTTATATTAAACCTAGAAAGGACTTTCCTTGCCACCTCAGAGTACACACCAGCGCACAGAGCTGTGATTGTGCATGCAGAGAGCCGGGATGTGTTGTACAGTCCTCGGAAACCTTTCTCTTTGCAACCACCCAGACCACTGCTGTGAGATCCTGTCTCACACGACATTAGGCAGCAGTCTTGAAATCCAGCAGAAGCCAAACCAAAGTCTGTCGACTCTTCCTAAATGAATTTACAAGCGGGGAATGGGGGAATGAGATGAATGGCATGGGAAGGTTGCGCATGACTGCAGGGAAGTAACTAAAAATATTTGTAGAGATCTAAGTACACCACCCCAAAAATACACACATACTTTCCACCATTTAAATATCTTGTCTCTGGGTGGAAGCCAAACATTTTTCTATTTATTTCCACTTATGCCATCAAGATAGTAAAAAACTTAATTGCCTAATGTAAAATGTTAAGAAAATACCAGAAGGCTGAACAGGACAAGGTGTTAGGAGGATGTTAACTCATCTAGCATCATGTGCTGAAGAAAGCGTTTACAGTTGCTAGTGCTTGCAAGCTTGCTCTCAAATGATTTGAGAAGGCTGCATTTGGTCTGTATGAGAAGCCAAATTCTGCCTGTGATAAGCATTGGAAACACATGCAATGTTACCTCTTGTTTCCAGGCATCCTGACAGCTACTTCCAATTTGCATTTCTAAGTGGAATCAGCAGAGAAAGGAGATTTACACCTTCCTTGCTGACTGGGCCAATTGGTACCAGTAGAAGCACAAACCTCCCAGTTACTCTTCAGACAGGAGAGATGACATTTGAAGATGGTGATGGACATGTGCTCAGGGTACTAGTGTCACAAATTCCCCATGTGACATTATACAAGTCATTCAAACTCTCTTGCACTTACTAATTTTCACAACAGGAATAAGTCAGTTTGGCCTATTTAAATCACAGCTCTCTGAGCAGGGAGAGAAAAACTAGTTATTACTATTAAAGGAGGTCGGGTGAACCTTCCCTCATGCAGAATTTCTGCCCCTGAAGGTAATGCTGTGCAGCTGCAGTGACTCCTGAGAAATGCTTGACACTGTTATTGCGGTGCCTTGCAGGAAAACAGAGCTGTTGTAGATGGAGAGACCCACGCTGGTTATCCAGTTGCCCTCCTTTCCCCCTGCAACTCCTGACCTGACACTGCTTTTATGGGGAGAGGCTTGTTGGAAGTATTTGCAGGTTTCCTGAGTGAGCACAGCCAAGAAAATCCTCTCCTTGCTCTCCGTCTTTACTTTCACAGGCTACAAGGAAAAAAGTTCACACAGGTGCGACTGCTGTGACAACATTTGTCTGAACCCAAGGATGCCTCCCTAGGAGAAGGGCCTAGGGGTGAACTGGGTCAGCACCGTTCGTGCTGCCAAAGCGAGGAAAGGAGAGGCCAGGAGAGCCTTTCTGACTCAGGAAATGGTAGCACCATATTTAGTGTCAAGTCTCTGCTATAAAATGCAAGCTGCATTTGTCAGCGCCTAAAATTCAGCCTGGGTGAAAGGATATTATTCTAAAATGAAATTTGTATTACATTTACTACTGAAGTAGGTTTTTCATTTTTAAAGCCATAAAATATTCAACGTTGTTTCATATGGTTGCAAGCTTACACTATCTGTGTCCTCTCCAAACTCAGTCTCCTTGACTGCATCTTGCCAAGAGGACACTAACCGTCCCAGATGATCAAAAAAGGACCTCCAAATCGGTTTATCTGCATGCACAAGGTTGATTGACTTTCATGGTGCCTTGTATCTTGGTGGTGTTTGCATTTTCCATGGATCCAGAGTCCAAATGTACCATTTACCGTTCAAGTTTAGAAATTTCCAGGCATAAGCAACCCCTTTGATTCACAGACGAAAGGAAGAGGACATTGCAGGCTGCAAGAAGATCCACGGTTTAGCCAGGCCTTCTGCAGGACAAGCTGAATTTGAATGGCCAGGGAAGCACAGCACTGAAGTCTTCCTGCCATAATTAGTCAAGAGAGCATAATGAACCGTAAACAACAGGCCATTGGCATCTGTTCCCCGTGGATGGAGCAAACACCAATGAAGTATGGAAAGATTTTGTGAGCAGCAAGAGTCCTCCTGAACACACCACCTGACTCGCAGTGCATTTGCTTCTCATAAGGCCTCCAAAGTCTTTAAAAAAAATCTATAATATACACTTGTATCATAAATATAAACAGAAATCTATTTTTATATGAGCATCTAATATTTCTAGAAATAGATGAATACAAATATAAACCAATAAAAAGGGAACATGGACTCAGGATGTTAGCAAAGTTGTGACAAATTAAAACCATCAAGGTTATTTATGCAACTGGCACGTCACCCCGTGTGCTGCGTGGGCGCAGATGACGCAAAGCATCGCCACTGCAGGGAGCAAACCTTTTATCCGAGGACACGTACAGTTTGGTGTGCATGCTCTTTGCCTACCCTCTCACACGCCGCTTGAGGCAGCTTTGTGGCGAAACAAGCAGCAGCACATAGGAAAAAAGGAGCAATGGCTTGGTTCTATTATCACCTGGGTTAACCTACAGAAAAATAAAACCGGGCTTTTCATAAGCACGTGGTGTTGGCCTGACTAGCTCCCATTGGAAATAACTGTAAAAATTCAGACATACTCACTGGTTTTCCTCTGGTTTCGTCAGTCGATCAGCCACAGCCTGGTGTCTGTTTTAACTGGGTTATTCCTCTTCCATCTTCCACGTTCAACTTCTCTGAGCAGGGATGGCAGTTCCAGCTGCCCCAGGCATCTCTCCTCAGGGGCGGCAGCACCCAGGCAGCCCTGCAAACTCCCACTGTGCCTCAAACAGCGGTGTGGCCCTCGCCTGGCAGCCATGTGCTTTCCCCGTTTCTTTGGGGCCGCTCTGCTTGTCTGAAACAAAATAAAATGTCCCTGTGATGTATTTAGCCCAGCCCAAAGCAGCACATGGGATGAGGGCCCAAGGAGAAGAGAAGGGAAAACAGGAGAACTGCAGCTGCTGTCATGGCCACCAGGGCCTCCTGGGGCCCAGCGCCATTCCAGGGACATTTTCCTCCACCTGAAAACCACCTCAAAACACACTTGAAAACCACCTGCCCTCATGCTCCACAATGCATTTGGGCAAGTATAGCCCGTGCCCACAGCTAGCAGCATTCACCACCCAAAAAGGTAAAATAAATCAATTTTTTTTCCTCAGAAACCCCCGAGGTCTTGGGGAGGAGGCTCTGGAAATGGCCCCGTGTTTCCTGGCATCGTTTTGTTTTCCCCTCGTTTTCCAGCCAGCTGAACAACAATAAACTGCATCATTTTGATATGATGTATTTATATTTACATGGTACATTTTAAAGCAATAGCTACACTGATCATACATATTAGAAACAATAAAAAAAGAAGTTAAGAACTAAAATGTACATCATACACTTGTATATATATTTTTTTTTTACACAGAGGTAAAAAGACTTATAAAAATCAATACAACAGGGTTTTAACTTTTAGTATATAGATACAATAATGATGAGGCTTCAGGCACTTTAATTTGTTAACGTGAGCAATAGCTTGGAGAAAAAAACAAAACAAAAAAACTTTCCACAACAGGAAAAAAAAATTGGTTAATGTTTTGTTACCACAGATACAAAAATAAAATCTGAATAATTTCTCTCAAATGATTGATGTCAGTATTGCAAAGCTGACTGGGAGAACGCTACACACTGTTCAGCAGCAGTGTGGAAATTAAGGAGAAATATTTACAAAAAACCACCCATTTCTATCATTGTGCCCTTACACCACAGCCTTCACAAACCAAATAACACACACAGCAAAATCTACAAGTATTACAAAAACCCAAAAGAAGAGGGAGGGAGGAGAAGGTGAGAGAAAAAAAAAAAAAGAGGGATTTTTTTTTTTTAAAACTTTTATTTGCAGACATACAGAAAGGCTTGGAGTATGTCTACTTTACTTAAATAAATAGGGGCACTTCAAGATGGGACAAAATGCTGTAAGATCTTTTTGTAGTGTTGTGCTTTATAGAGAGACGATCTTACAGATGTTTGTTTACATGAAACAACTTTAAGAACAGAAATAAAAGGAAAAGGTTGTTCCATTAATTTTTTTTTCTCGAGGCTGGCTTGATATTTACTAGACACCATTGAGAGATTTGTCAACTGCTATTAGGCACAAAATATTTATATTTCATTCAGCAAACCCAGACACATCACCCAGAGTGTAACACTCCATCCCTTTTCTACTATCATTCATTTTTTTTCCCAACTGAAAAAATCCCCAGCAACTTCTACAAATTAAGCCTACCAAACTCTATAGTGTATAAGCACATTGCATACTTAATTCATGGTTGACTAAAAAGCTGTGATTAACTCTCAGAGGAACCGTTGGGACATTCCACCAAGAAAGAATGGCAAGCGTTCCTTTTACATTTGGCAAATTAATTAAAAAAAAAAAAAAAATTCCTCTCTTTTAAGACTGATGTCAATGTGCAATAGAGGGAGGGAAAGGACATGCGCCCACTGGCAATTTACTGCAGAAAGAAATTATGGCAGGAACAGCAGTGCCAGCTTTGACAAGCCAATCCCTAGCTGCCTCAAAAGTATTCAGATTGTACTATGCTAGTTAGAGCTTACTGCGCTAAATCTTTTTTTTTTTAATAAAAATTATTTGGCTATTCCTTGTAATATATTAGAAAAATACTCTTTTCCCAAGCTAATTACAAGCCTTGTACACAAGACAACATGACATTAAAAAAAAAATTAAAGTAATCTTATCCTGCTGTATGCACCTTATGCATCCACTTGATAAATCTGGGTGGTGAACTGGGGAGGGGAAAGCCAGGGAGACACTTCGGTCTGGGTCCTGCAAAGACTCACATGCTTCATCCTACACACAGACTCACAGAAATGCTGTTTGCACGCACAATATGTCGAAGCATGTAAGCATCTGGAGGACTGAGATCGCAGGTTGGGAAATGGAAGTGGTGGTTAACATCCTGGCTTTTGATTTTAAATACCTGTTTAGACTGCTAAATGTAGTTTACACTGTGGATGCGTATGTTCTCATGCTCATGTATTCTACAGAAAACAAACAAACAAATACGATTTTCCATATAATCCACCACTTAATGCAGCATTTCCCCAAAATTGCCATAATAGTGCTTTTGACATTGCATTGTTAATAATTCTTTGCATAACAACAATTTTCCTCATCTGAAACCTTAGTGTTTTATTCACAGATCATTACATGGCTGGCTAATGAAGAAGTTCCCTTTCTTTTGGGCAGAGCTCTGAAAACACAGTTTTATTTTTCCAAGGTTATTTAGGGAAAAAAGAAAACCCTAAAATTTAAGTTTCCCTTTCACGTAGTGGTCTGAAATGATTACAG
This sequence comes from Pterocles gutturalis, assembly GCF_000699245.1. Lineage (NCBI taxonomy): Eukaryota > Metazoa > Chordata > Aves > Pterocliformes > Pteroclidae > Pterocles > Pterocles gutturalis. The sequence goes on from NW_010123419.1 coordinate 32,554, forward strand.
GTAAGGAGAACTACCAGATTCTCAATGGTTATGTGACTATGGTAACTGAGCCTTGCTTTCTGTTCACAGAGCTTTATGAACAGAGAAATAATTTAAGATGTTTGCTGAAGGAAATGACGATGGACTCTAGAAGAGAAACTGCAGCTTAGATGGCTATTTTGGCTCTGGAAAACAGAACAAAAACCCCAAAGAAAACCAGTGACAGAAATACTGTGTTGCGGTACAAGTTTGTTACTAGCACACCTTCTATACACACACAATAACTTGACGGCAAGTTAAAATACCTTCCAAGTGAGATTTCATTCACTACACCACCCCGTTTCTAGAAATGCCAAAGCCTGTTAACATGCTGATGGTACCGCACAAGCAGAGGCAAGACGGACACAACCTGGAGATGTTCTACGATCCACCACCATTTAAAGCAGTTCTTTTATCAAACTCATTTTAACTGAAGAAAAAAAATAAACATGTACAAGACAGTCTGTTTTGATTACAGATTAATAATACAAAAGTCTATGCTGTAGGGTTAGTTAGTTAGAACACTTGATGAGCAAATCAATGCAGTGTGAGCCCCAGATGACCAAATGTAAAGTGATCCGAACTGGCGCTTTCTGGATGCTGTTGGGCACAGTGGCTGCATCAAAATGAGTGATCTCAATGCTCCAAAACCAACGTGTTCCTTGGACTACAGGAAAAACGTAACACTTTGAATGCATCTGTAGTCATCCAGCAGCTTTGTGTTTTCCACCACAGCACCTGCACATGACCCCACAGTGGTAACAAGCCCGAAGCGGCAAGTAACAGCACATACATGGAGCAATGAAAGACAAGGCGATAAGAGCCATCCACCGGAGGCAAAACATTTCATCACTGGTGTCGCACGAGCAAGGATCCGTATAGTCTCCTTCTGGATCGGACATACAGTGATAGAGCATAGTGTCTGCACACCACATACAGCTCACTCGATGGATGCAAGTCTTGACGCGGTCTGGAGCATCCTGACATTGACCCCGTTTGTTCTCCTCATGGTTGAACATGTCCCTGCAGTACACGCACCGCGACCTCTCACCATCTTCCTTCCTCCTGGGCTTGAATTTGACAGGTTGAGTCTTTATCACAGCACCCTTTATATCTTCACCCAGGTCAAAGTCCGAGTTGTCTACGTAAGGATAAGTGTATTCGTGTTTTGAGGCCTCGCTTTTGGCAAAACGTACGTAGGAGTCCATGTCATCAGGATCAAAGTTCTTTCCTCGTGCTGGGGCATGGCGATAGTCCTCGTATCCGGTCATCCAAATCTTTTCCCGAGGATTGATGCGCACTATCTCCTCATCATCATCTGGAAAGTTGACATGCCGGTAGGATCGCGGTACTGACTGCAGAAGTAGGGATGGAGATGAAGAGGGAGAAAAGATAAGTAAGCTCACTTTGCTATCAGCAATCACTGCCTCCTTAAATAGAAAAACCCAATATTTAACAATTTTGTCCTTCCTTCTTTGTACACCATTCACTGTGACCCATCACAGAGTTTCAACCTTTGGCTCAGCAACAAGTACAACTGTCACAGATCTACAGTGGTCTGCGTGTACATGGTACAACATAACATATTAAATCACAGTGTAACCCCACCCTTTTTTTAATAATTGGAAGCCATTTAAAGGTAACTGAGAAAGAAAGGGGGAGAAAGGAAAGGGGGGGGTCTTTCAGGGATGTGGGGAGAAGACCAAACACCAGTCTTAGCTATGGCAGACATAGCCATTTAAGTGGCACCAGTGGAAAGAAACCTTACTTGTTCTAGATGGTAGTGGTCAGAGCTATAATGGTCGTGAAGGTGTCCACGAGTGCAAATTCTTCGATGTTCGCAAGATGCAGGAGAAGCCAGAGTTCGCACAGGCTGTTCCCTTTTTTGAGAGGAGTTAGAGGAGCTATCTGTAGCATTCTGTGGAAAGGGAGGAAAAATATTGTCATACATTCAGCTGTTACTGCACACGGTATTAAAAGAGATGTTTTGCCACTCGCTGACTTTGTGCACACCTGCAATATTGGCAACACCTGACAGCAGGCAGCTTCATTTTCACACAAAATACTTGAGAGAGGCAAATCTGTTGCTAGGCCATAAAAGCTGTCACCACACACATGGAAAAATAATAAGCCATTGCCTACCCATGACATATTCACCAACACCACTTCTATTTGCTTGGTGTGTTAGTTGGCACGCTAGAAGCTACCTATGAACAGCAAAGTTACTCTCCGTCAAATGATGCAATCGTTTAAGTCCTGTGGGCTGACTCAGAGCATCTGTGTACCTGGGCTGTACCCCACTAGTTACCCAGGCTACAAAAATACTGGCAATTTTGTTAACATGCAGGCATCCCATTAAGCCAAAAAAACTCCTTTACATGTTCTTCCCCTAACACCGAATTCCAGTTCATCACAGGTTACTTGAATAATTAGCTTTCCTTTAAAAACTGCATTTTTTTTTCTCATTTTTGTTGCTAATCTCTAATGTACAATAAATATTACTTTTGTTTTTATACAGTCCTGGCTCATGGTGAGTGCTTTCTTTAGGTTAATTAGTTACATCATTACACAACAATGATCATGGAAGGGTGAAATATCACTCAATAACATGCTGTGGCCAATATCCACAGCTTCTTCATATATGTATTTCTCCTGCTGGAGAAATACACAGTGGGGTACCAGTTTTAGCCATCCTCTCTCCATAGCCCTTTCTTGGTTAAGACAGCTTCCACACAATATCTAGATATTCAGGATTTTGCCCATTAATTCTTTAAAAAGATTGGTTGCGCTTTTTCATATTACCATGAATATCAGAGGACAGTTGTTAAATGCAGCAACAGATCAGGAGCAGGAAAAAGAGCCTCCATGCACAACGATCAGAAGACCTGTAACATCGCATATTGCTAAAATATTGGTGGTTTGAACTAAGAAGAGTCTCCATCCCCCTTCAACTAACAAGCTGTGTTGCAGCTATGGCAAGTCCAAGGGAAAGGTTTCCATTTGCCACAACAGTCAGCTACAGAAACAACCTCAAGAGCAGAGAAAAGTTGAATTAGTAGTGGGAGAAGACTGGTTTTACATGAAAACCCTTCTCTCCTTGTCAATAATGCACTCTCTAAATATTGTTTTCCAATTAATCATACTAGACATGTCTCTTACTCCAAGAATACAAGAACACTCATTGTGGATATTTGTTTTTCTGAAAACAACACTACGAAGACTCTGCCCAAAGGTGAGCATACCTTAAAGCATTACAACACAAAATAGATTTTGATCCTCTTTAAGCAGTATAAAAGCACTGAACTCCCAGCTTACTTTGTTGAAAGCAAATATACAGATCTGTTTGCAGTGTGATGTAAAGCCAGGCTGGGTTATCTGAGAGGTACAACAAGCAGGATGAGTTTTGAATGGCTGACGCACCCATTAGGAACAGACTTTTAATGCATTTGTTTTGATTGTGTGGGTTTTTTTTTGTTTTGTTTTGTTTTGTTTTTTTTTTAAACAGGTACCTAGAAGCAGGACAACCCTTAAGATAGTTAACAACACCTTTAAAATGTAACTGCACTGGTATTCAGGCTCTTTTTAAAAAGTGGTTTCATCAGCCCAGTCTTCATAACTTATTAGACAGAGGCACTTCAAATCTGAGGTTTAAACCCTTCAAAGCTATTTCTTGTGCCTGTAACTTTAGTTCCTACAATATCTAGCAAATTTTGGGGACCCTTTAAAATAAAATTAGCAGCTTCTACAAGCAAGTATGTCAAAATAATATTAAGCTTCCAACCTATCTGGAACACCTGAGAAGAGTTAGTATTTAGTTACAACAGCCACCTCACAGGAGTACCTTTTTGCAGGATCGTATGCGGTGCAGACCCAGATGCAGAGCTGTAATTTAAGCTTCTCAGAACAGAAAGGCACACACCCCACAGTCCGGGCAGCCTCAGCCTGCAGCATGCTTTCAAAGTTAAACTTTGACTGGCATGAACAAAAGAGAAGGCAGAGCCTCAACACGGTGCAGTGCCAGCCAGCAGGACCCTTCACCTTCACTGGAACCGTAGCTGAGCCCTGCTGGGACAAGCCTTTCACGGATACGCTTGCTCATGGTCAAAATAACAAAGCCTGGGACAATAACCCAACTGGAGGAGGCTGCACACACTGGGTTGCAACCCCCTCACCCTTCTAGATGAGAATAAAAACCCCAAACTGGATATAACTGCTAGATGATCTCAGTGGGGCAGCTGGAAGCTACAACCAGCCCTCCAAGCAGTGTGCTATTTGCTGCCTCTTGGGGAAGGCAGCATTTCTGCAACAGGCAATTGGAAAAGAGGCTGTAGTGATTTTTATCTTGCCTGATTCCTATCTACCCTTGCTTTCCTCCACACCTTATTCTCCTTCAGACCTGGCAGGGCAACTGACTCTCCTCCACATGTGTTGACATGGCTACAAAACCTGTTTGCAGCATACCACAGAGGCTGCGGCTCTGGCCTCTGCTTTCACCTTACTAAAAATTGCTGCATTTCCACATTCAATGTCCTCAGATTAGAGGGGCAGCGTGCCAACACAAACACTTATTGTAAGCGCCCAGAAAGGGAGAAAGCAAGCTATCTGAGACTAGGTCTCTGCTCACTTGTCCATAAAAAAAGTTCACGCTGCCTCCTGGTTGGTGACTCTAAAGGCAATAGATTGTCAAATGCAGTGTCTGCAGGGTTACATTGCTGACCATCAGCTAGGAGAAGCACTGTTACTTTGCAACAAGGTCCCCAATTGAAGCTTCAAACTTCTGTAGGAGAAAAGAGGAGGCTCTCGAAACATAGGAATGACTGATTGGAATATTGGAAAAACCAGAAAATGCCCGCCTCCCAAGCAGGAGGTCACCAATGAACCCCACAGGCTCCTCACCTGTGCTGGTGAACATACTCATCAATGACCTGAAGAAAGACGTGAACAACAAGATGACACAGTCTTCTGATAAAATGTAAGTTATTCAAGGGAGTAAAAATGAAACCTGACCTTGAAAACTTGCTTAAGAATCTCATAATTCTGAAAGACTCCACATTAAAAAGAAAAAATAGTTAACTACCCCTAAAGTGCAGAGTGACAGAAACGCCTTGATCTCACATGTACAATGATGCACTGAGCCAGCTATCGCTGCTCAGGAGAGAGGTCTTGGGGTTAAAACAGACAACCCTGTGACAGTAACAGCTCAGTGGCTCAGTGACTGATTAAAAAAAAAAAGCAGCAGCAGAAGCAAAGATCATCACCAAGGCACTCCATGTATCTGGTGTGCTTCTCCAGTCTGTCTGCGGTTCTGGCCCCCCCTCCACCCTGTGTCAATAAGGATATTTCCACCATGGCAAGCTCACAGAGCCACGGTCAGGACAATCGAGGACAGCGGATGGCTTCCTAACAACAGCTAACTAAATAGCCTGGGGGTCTCCAGCCTTGAGAGAGATGATGGAAGGGACCATGAAGACAGGAAGAGAAGAAGTCTACACAATCATGAGTCCCACGGGAATGGGAGTAGGAAGAGATTATTCTTTTGGTATCCTTTGGAAGAGAAGATCACGAGGCATTCACTGGAACAGGCTCAGATAAGGTTCAAACGGAGGGAGGTACTTCTGACAGAGCCCATAGTTAAAACGTGCTTCAAGAAGACATATGGAAACCCTCAGAAGAAAATAAGTGACTGAGGATCAAAGGCATGATGATGCTCAGGCCTTTGAAAAGGTACCCTTCTCTCAATATCACTCCATTGGGACCAAACCTGGACTTGGTGACTCGTGAAAATCAGGCACATTCTCAAAGAAAATGCACTCTCATCTTCAGTCAAGTGCCACTATGGACAAATGATTGCAAGACCTTGCCAGCGATGGCAGCAGGGAACAACCTCTGTCTCCTATAAGAAGACTACGTCTTGGCTGTGATTTTCAATGCATAGCAGTGAAAATTTTGGTGAGGACGGTGGAGAGGGGAGACATGAGAGTACAACAAAATACAACAAACCTGCCTGCACGAATACATCTAGAAAGGACGTGGTCTCCAGGGCCAGGCTATTTCACTGATGGAAAAACATACCCAAACCATGGAGCTACCAGTGTGTGAGAGAAACACTGTCTTCCCCTAAAGCCTGTTGAAACTGATCTGGCTCCAGTATTTGTTTTTGAGGGGAAACTATTGAAAACACATCCAATAGCCACATAAGAGAAGTGAACCCAAAACTAAAGTTGTTGGAACAGGGAGTCCAGTAAGAAACTGTTTCAACACGCCCTCAAATGCTCAATTAGAAAAATTTGTGCTGCACGTACTAGAGCTTTGTGATTCTGATTTGTAGTTGTGAAGTCTTGTGGTTTCACTGCTTGGATAACAAAATCATTAATCATGACCATAATAGCAATTTTATAGAACCCATGCAACCCATTTCCTTTTACAAGTGAACTGTACATATCTGAGTGAGCACACATACCGCATGTTTGATATGGCTACTTTAAGAAACAACTCTGAGCTTCTACATGAAAATGATTGTGATAATAAAAAAAAAAGTGTCGCTGTTTCCCCCTTAGACTTTCAGAAGTGACTCATTAAATTAAAAAGACCTAGTCATTAGTAAAGAAGATTATGTTAATCATTTACTGCTGTTTACTTCTCATTGAAATGGATTTGTTACGCCAGAACAGCCAGCTAATCAGGTGCTCAAGTAATATTCTGAGATAAGCATCTATCATAAAAACCAATGAGAAATAGAAGCCTTCTCGTGCTCCTGAACTGGCCTGACCACCTTGCCTCTAATGGTTTTACAGAACAGTTTCACCCCATGTGATGCAACATTCAAGGGTGACTACAAAAAAAGTTTCATCTCAAAATTATGAAGCAATACAATCTGCGGCAGCTTGTCAGAAATTGATTGCTGGAGGGAAATCATGGAGCTCTGTCACTTGTAACTTCCAGAAGTGTTCTCAGACAGTTAAAGTACTTGCAAGCTTGCTGTAAAAAATAATTGTGGGTCAAGCAAGACAAGATTTTTTTTTTTCCCCTCTAGGATTTTAATGGTTACATGTGGTGGGGAGGGCAAGGGGAAATAGAAGTATCAGGATGTTGAAGGTAGTTTCTCAAGTAATGGTCCTAAAGGAATTGAAAACCCGTACCAGCCTGGCCTTTGCAAAGCACCAGCCCTCTACAAGCTGACCTGCTCTCTACCACCATGCTCTGCTTTGCTCATCTCCCACTGTTGCGCAAGCCCGCTCACCGCACCACCCCTATCTGAGGGGGGCTGCTGACACTCAGCATGGAACTGCAAAACCTGGTGGGGGCTCAACGTCTCATCTTCACCAAGACAGCCTTCTTCAACAGACAAACTTCCTTGCAGCAGTTCCTGTGTTCACTTCAAGAAGCCTGGACATGTTAAAGAGGAGCCCATTGCCACCTTGTCATCTGAAAAGACATCCCCACCATCCCCAGGACAAGAAATCCAGCTCCATCACCAATTCCCAGCTTAAGAATGAGCCTGGAAAAATGACAGCCAGCAAGCTGCATCCTCCCCCCAGCTACAGCCTGACCACTTCTGGCTGAGACCTGCATAATGAGCTTGCAGCAAGCAGCCGGAGCCCTTTGTTTGTGTGCTTTGCCCAGGTGCAGTCCCTTGGGAGCCTCGGCACAAGCCAGCTCTTCTTCGCTTGGCCCTTTTCATTCGCTAGAATAAGGGAAAACACAGCTGTGCTATCAATACGGAAAGGAAAAATGATAAAGTCGGTGAAACGGTACAGCAAGCGAGCAATACTGAGCTAAGTGCCAATCTGAAGTTTATCTGCAGAGCCTCTGCTGTTTATGAACTTCACAAAGAGGAAGTCTGAGAGCTATTTCAGACACATGGCAAAGAAACTTCCACCTTTCCAAAGAAATTAAGACAAAATACAGTCTCCCAGAACTCCCTCAGCTTAATCTTGCCAGAACAAGTCCTTCCTTTCCCCTCCAGCTTTTTTTTTTTTAACCTAAAGAGATAACAGTACTTTCAAATTTCACAGAGAGTGGAAGAGCAAAAATCCTAACTTTTGCCTCAAAACACCTTTTTCTCTCTATTCAAGAAAACTAGAAAAGGAAACAGTTGACATTTTCCATCCACCTCTAAGTGTGCCCAGTATACTCAGGACAGCTGACTTCAAAGGGGGGTTAGATTATCTAAGTATTAAGAAAAAGGTTCAGTGTGAAAAATCTTTTAAGATTTGAGACTCATGCTGTCTCCTGAGCGCAAGCTTTTAATTTGTCATGGCAAGTTAAAGCTGTGAAAGAAAATGCTTTTGTCTAATTTCTGTTGCTTTGTATCACTGAAGACAAGACAGAATTTGTATGGAAGAAAATAGCTTCCATACATTTTTGAAACATTTTGACACTCTCATCCACTGAGGACCACTGGAGTTGAATCCAGTTCTATTCCCTAGCAGAGAGCCTGAAGGAAAAGCTTCATGCAAGATCATATTCCAGTACAGTTCAAAGACAAATTGGCTGAACACAACCATTACAATAAGCATGGATTTAGATTCTTCTAAAACTAGAACAGGACTATAATTTCTCAAATGTTTGGACTGTTTCCTAGTCTCCACTTACACAAATAGCAATATAAAGTGCAGAAAGCTAGTTATACTGCTACCTTTTTTATTTTTATTTTTAAGTTTTGTGGTTATAGCTTTTAGTGCCAGAAAGATGCTGGTGGCTGTGCTGTCTTAAGTCAGCAAAACTTAAGGAACATTTACAAGGATTCGATGCACAAGATGATCTCCATTAAGCTAATGCTAAACCCACTCCTGGCATCATCGGTCAGTTCTGCATGGATCACAGATGTGGCTTAACAGCTCACTTGGAGGGGTAAAAAGAACAGACGGGAATCAGACACGGTTAAATAATATAGCAAACACTCAGATGTGGTAAGAGAGAAACCTCAGTGAGATTTTCTAGTTTCACTACTTGCTAGTGATACGAGGCGTCAGACAGATCTCTGCAAAAGCAAGCATTTGAACAGATAGAAAGAGAAACGCCTGCAAAAGTCAGAGGACAACTGAAGTACAACAATACCCCATTTTGCTTGGACTCAGCCCAGGACTAGAGGCTGTGAGCAGGTCCACACAACATTTCCTTCCCATATGATACCCCTCGCCTTGCCCTTACTGCACCACTGGGCTAGCACACTGCTTCCCTGGAAGGAAAAGTCTGTCCATCAGGTACTTATAAGGGAAAACCAGAATGTGGTAAGGGGAAAAAACCCCAAACTACCAACCCCAGTTACTGGGGCTGCTCTCCAGGCAGCACGACTATCCCACGATACAGTGGCGAGAGTGGGATGGCTCTGCCTACCCATGAGGTGCTTGTGTCCTCATCAATCTGGAGAGCATCTCCTTACGAGGACTCTTCTGTTTCCTTCTTCATTCCTGTAACTCCTCCTGGCTGTGGCCTGCTTGGATTTCTCCATGCCGAGATGAGCTACATTGCTTCAGCGGGATCTTTTTACCTAAACCTGGGAACTGTTTAAAGCAACCAATTGCTTAAAACCATCTAGAGCCAGAGGCAGGCTTTTCCTTTTTGCATAAAGGGCTCCGTTAATCTGTTTATGCCTTGGAAATGACATCCCAGTGCAGACTACAGCATTGCTGGGATGATCAGCTGCCCAATATTTGTGTTCATACAGCTCTGTGAAGATTAGCAAAACCTCCCTCCTCTAAACAAGTAATATTAGCCACATTACTGCAGCTGTCCTCTGCTAAGGCCACGACAGACGGCCACACCAAGGTCCATACCGCCATGGGGAGGTGATGGCCACTGCTTCTCCTTCTCCACCGGTCCCATCACCTTCTCCATACGCATGCTTGGAACCACAGGAATCCAGCCCAAAATAATTTTCTAGCTGTATCAGCTCCCTGACCCCAGTTGACCACCCACAGAGGCTTCTGCTCTGATGGCACAGGAGGGTCTCCAGGTGAAGCAGAGGCCAGAGACCGGGGGTCCAGAGGGAGAGGTAGGTACCAGCTCCTCTTTAAAGCCTTCCATCTTTGACCTGCTTGCCATCAGCATAGCTGCAATTATTTAGGAAAACACTAGCTCCTAATTTTAATATGCAAACAGGGAACTCAGCACACCCAACTCTGCCAAAAAGCTTTTCTTTTGGATGATGGGTAGGGATGCGAGGAAATAAAGGAGCAAAGCTCAGCTGGGGGGTGTTAAACTCTGCACAAGGGATAGGGAGAGCCTGCACTGCTGTTGAACGCATCCAAGAACAGATGGCTCCACATAACTCACCACTGAATCTCCGCTCCTCTATTCCGAAATTTCCAAGAGGGGAGGAGGAAGAAAGATGGGGGAGGGGGGATGCTAATAAAAATTAGATTGGCTAAACTAAAAGAATCAGTGTACCTAATCCATCATTAATGCCTTTGCTGTGTACAAATTCAACACTTCAGCCTCTAAATTCAGCAGCACGTTCCTCCTATATACTACAGCAGGTTACAAATGGAAGGGAAAAAGACACCAGTTAAATGCAAACTTCCCACAGCAGACTGATAGATATTTTAAGAAGTCAGTTAGGGGTCATTTATTCACAGTTATAAGCATCCACGTTATTTTAGCTGGAATTCATCACCAAAATAGAATCCAACAGCTGATGCAAACTTTTAAAATACACTCTTCACATGCACTGCAAATATGTCAGGCTCCAGTTAAAAATGCAGTGGTACTTACTTAATTCTGCTTTCCTTCTCCTTTTGCAGACAGAACCAGAGACAGATGAACTGTTCCCTATAATCACTTCTGATTTAATTTTCGTAAAATCTTTACAAGATACAGGGCGAGCAGACCCTTGGCAAAACACATTAGGCAGGTGAGGGAAGGAAACAGGGCTATTTAGATGCAGTTGTTTATAATGCATTTCTGTACTGGGCAGAGCTCCATTTTGAGCTCCCCGGACTCTTGTATTCTGTTGTTCATCCTTCATTACTACCAAACACGCCTGGGGGTTGGGAGGAGTACCATCATGCAGTATCTTGTCAGTCAGAGGGTTTTATATATATTTTTTTTTTTTACAGGGTTATCCTGCCAGTTGGAAGGAGAATAATTCTTGAAGCCTCATGCTTTTACAAGCACATGTCATTGTTTAGTTTTACCAAACTCCTCCTTTTGCTTTGCAAACTCTCCAAAAAAAAGAAACCAAACAACAACAACAACAACAAAACAAAAAAACAAACCCCACACACATTTGAGAGGATGCAACTAAATCACGGCTAGACTAGCAAAACTCAGGCATGTACTCTTAGAAGCCTGAACTCTGTGTTTTCTTTTCTACCTGCTACATGAGACAACAAGGATTCAAACCAGTTTTGCCATGTTTCAACAGCACATGGAAATTACTGGCTCTATCCCAAAGAGCAGGGGCGAGATAATAATTTGCCCCGTGGTTCTGACTTAGCCCCCTTCATACCACCACCAAGATGGATGCTCCAGCTCAGCACCCGGAGCCATACGCTTCTCCCCACCTAAATTATGCGGAGAGACTGGGACACCAGGGCTGAGCACAGCATTTCCCGCTCGCTCCAGACCCACATCCCTCCGGCCTCGTCAGCACCGCCGGGTTATGTGCCGGGCGGTGATTCCCTAATCCTTCCTGCCCCAGCACGGGAAGTTGTCAATCATCGCTCTGTCTCCCGGCCAAGGCTGCATCTTTCCAATCATGTTTACACCCCATGCAGGGCCCGCTCTGCCTGTCACCTTCAGCAGCGGCTCCTGCAGCCAGGCGAGACCCGCCGAATCCAGCCGGTGTCCCTGGTGCCTCCTCCCACGAGCGCCCTGGGACAGAGCATTTTGTTCAGATGCAGCAACAAGTGAGATTCTAGCTTACAAATATAGCTGCTTGTTGAAAGCAACTTCCTTAGGTTGTATATTAAAATAATAGAAAAGGCTGTTTTCTGTCTTTGCTAAATTTTCAAGCACCATGCGGCCGAAAGAAAGGACTATACACTGCAAAGGCTAACTGCATAGCACAGATTGAAGAAAGAACCTAATGGAAAACTATGGTAATTTTCAAGGTAAAAGCATAACATTTGGCTGTAACACACCCCCACTGACACCGCCTCAGCTATCCTATCGTCTCCTTCATGTCTCAATGGAAGGATGAATTTTGCAGTAGCAACATTAACGAGGACAATGCCATAAATACTGAGCTAGGCTCAGCCACGACTGCAAGAACCGCCTTTCTTGCACCACGAGCACAAGCACAGCAAAGTTTGCAGCGAAGCTGTCTTACAGAAGGCGGTATATCCATGGCCAGGGGGTATGAGACGAATTTCAGGCGGTATGATGAATATTAACAAGGTGGTGGAGGTTTTTTGCAACCCGCTTAGCCGATCACTCTTACAGTTTCCCTTGAGCCAGCACTTCAGCTTCTCTGGCCCTACAGCAAGCTGGCTTGAGGAGCTAAACCACCGGAAAAGTATTCACTTTCTTTTATAGGGCTAGTTTTTGGTTCACTTCCCTGGGCTGGCTCAGTGTGGGGTCAGCCATGCTGGTAAAAGGGGGACAGTGAGAGCCCCTCTCTGCTTTGCTGGTCCTAGCAGCGCTGAGGCTGAGGACGCATCACCCAAGCTGCAGCCCTTGGCTGTGGTTTCACATATGGCACTAAAATAACCCCTGCAACTGCTCCCTGATGCCAGCTCTGCTCTTGGCACAGCTGGGCTGCAAAAGCAAGGTGTGCAGAACCGAGCTAGCTGGAAAATAACTTGCTTTTCACAGGCGTCTTGCCTCAAATCAGGTCCCCTTACACAATGCAGAAGAAACGCCTGCGGAACTGCAGCTGAACAAAAGCAAGACCGAACGGAGAAGGCCACAAACCCAGTATGTGAAGCTCCAAGGACAAGCCAAGGTAGGCAAGACCACTGCGCTGCAAACACAGTAAAGATGAGCTGTACTTGCAAATGCTTTTCCTGGCTGAGGGCAAGGGATCAGAGCTATGCAAAGGAAATAGCAAGGGCCACGGTGGCTGCTTTTGGGGCAGAATAGCAAAGCCCACCTGTGGCAAGGGGTCCCAGGGATGGCTTTGTCAGCAGCCAGCAATTCGGCTTCCACTTCTGGATGCTTACCCTCCTGCATCTCCCCTTTATCTGAGCTATTGCTGCTGCCTGTGGGGCCATGCACTAAGTCCAACTAGTAAGCTGATCCAGGTTAAAAAATAATCCTTTAAAAAAAAAAAAGGAAAAAAAACAAAAGAAAAATCTCTTCTCCCTCCATATTGCTGTATGTTAAGAAAGGGCAATTTTATCTTTGCTATGTTTTGTTTCTGACACATTTGTGCCTTAAGCACACAAATGCACTAAAGCATTCAGCTCCAGATGAATTAAAAGGGAACACACTCATAAACAGCTTCACACTTTAACTCATCACATAGCTGAAGTACATTACTACACAACCAAATTATTTTTTCGAAAGACAAACACGCTGCTAGCTCATTGCAAGTGTGAAATGGTGCTACAATGCACTCAGATCACAAATTCATCAGCTAGAAACTACAGCTATGGAGGCACCAGTCAACTCACCTTTGGACAAGGAATCCTACAGGCAGGTTTGCTGGTGACCCTTCTCAGCCTGAAGATTCAGATGACTGCATATTACAAGAAAACAGGTTTTGGTAGTCTAAAGATTACTTAATTGAATGCAAGTCTGGTTATACCTAAAAAAATCATTAAATAGAGTATAAAACCAAAAGAGCCAGCACACTAAAATATGCCACTGTATCATCATTTAAGCACAGGGAAAGGGGAAAACGGGCGGTACAAAGAGAAAGAAAAAAAAACCTGACAAAAATCTCATTTGAACTGCTGGGGCAAACTGAACAAAGCCCAGTACTTCACTGGTACACAAATTACAAGTTCCGGCAAGATACAGCTATAAGGAAACTTCCATCATAGCAGAAGATCACCTTTCAGTTTCCTGCAGGATATATCCCAATCCCAGTGCAGGACCAACTGTGTGTGTATGTGGGAATGGTACAGACCCAGAAAATACACTAGAAAAATGGTCTTGCGAGAAGGAATTGTGACAAGAGAAATTGCTTACCCTCAGCAAAGTAGCTCAACACATCCAACTTCCTTTTATAATTAGTTACATAAAAACTACATGACAGCAAGACTTGGAATATCTCGTAGCAATACAGATATTTTCTGCTTAATAATTTGTTACCAAATGACAGATGCTCCTTGTCTTGTCTTTACACAGACACGCCAAATGCCTCAAGCTCTCAGCAGGCTGATATTTGCAGGAAAGGACCGCTTCCCATATTTGGGCTAATATGGAAAAAAAAAAAAATCACATCCTTTCTTTTGGGTCTGATTTTGTGACAGTAAATACTTTTCTGCCCTTTCCACAAAGTGCATGCGGTTGTCTGTGACCGACTGAATTTCCGACTGCGTTCCCATCATCTCCCTGCCAGCGTGGCGGTGACTGCAGGACACTCAGGAAGCACTGCAACACTGTTTGGGTGATCCCATCCTTGCCAGGGATTCAGGATTGAAGATTGTGTGTGGTAAAACAACCAGACTGATAGTTTGGTTTAAAAAAGGAAAGGAAGAAAAAAAAAAGTTTTTACTGTTTGAAAGCCTTAGACTGAAACAGTGCCAAAGCAACTGAAGTTCAGTGCACTTGGGAATTGCACTAAACTACATATTCCTTATCTGCAGCAAGAAAAGCCTGCTTTGTCCACCAGAGATTGACCCGAAAGAAAAGAAAAAAAAAAAAAAAAAGAATAAAGCAATACATAAATTGTGCAAGACCTCTACTTCCCCCCTCCTTTCTTTTAAAGAAAGCAAATAAAGCTTCAAATCTACCCCACAGTTCTCTCTCCGTTCCCCTTAGCTCTTCACTTTACTTGCATCTCATGAATCTGTTATATACACAAGAATAAATAGATTTTATGTTCTGGGTACCTCCACACCACCGTAATTTTTGTATTTCCTTCTGTCCAGACGACAGGCTGTGAGTGAGGACAATTTATACGCTGAAGTAGATACTAATTGCCCCTACAGTTTTGAAGGACTTAAAGAGCAGCTGCCACCCGAGATCCCAGCAGCAATGTCCTCGTCTCAGCGACAACTGTATTAAATTATCAGAGTGAGTATAACTTGCTTATACTGGTAGAAAGAGCAAGAAAAAAAATGGGTTAATTTCCAGCATCACTTAAAAGAAACAGGAGGTCCTGAAGGAAAGGGAGAAACACAACACTATAAAAAAACCTGACAGCCAGAGAAAAACTTTCCACTTGACTTTCCAAAAAAAATCTCTTTAAGCATCATTTTCCACTCCCATTGAGTGACATGAATTTGTTGTGGGCAAAGCTAACCTGAAGAAAGGCATAAAAAAAAAGGAATAAAAAGAAGCTAGCCTTAAAACAGATGGATATCAGGACCTTTTCAATGTTTCAGTGACATCTCTCCTGCCTCCTGACCCCTGACATAAAAGCAGGAAGAATTCCACCGAGAAGCTAATACACCCTGGTATTAATGGGAGGAAGAAAAAACCAAATTAAACTACAGACAAATCAATTACTTCAGCCTCCGGGACTACCTTGATAGTCAGTCTGCTGGAACAAAGCAAGGCAGTTTTCACAGTGCTGAAGTGCGAAGAGTGAAAGCCGTGTTCAGACATGACGAGCAATTGCTAAGTTGGTGATGCACTGACTGTTCAAGTGTACGATGGGGATGCCCAGAGAGCTGCATATAACTTGAGAGACCCAACCATAAAAAATATGAATAAATCTTAGTCCAGTTCATTGCTCAAATGCAGGAAAGGCTTTTCTGGGGTTTTTTTTTGGAGGGAGAGATTTGAGCTTGCTGGTTTCTGTGTGTGAATTTCTCTCTTCTTGGCCAGTACTTTTTTTCCCCCCTCTTAAAATCTGAATTAGAATAGCTGTGGTTTACAATGCAAGCCCAAAATCCAGACATCGGAGGATGTGGCTAACAGCAATGAATCCTTCAGCTGTACATGCACAGCACAGCTGGCCGCTGAGCAGGAAGAAAAACATAGGTAAGGCCATCCAGTCCTATCACTCTGACAATCCTCTAATCACTTTGCTCAGCCTCACAGAGCAAACAAACAAGGTGGATTTGCTCACAGTGACAATCTAAGCACCCACCCCACCACCCTCATACAGCTCCACTCCTCCAAAAGGCGTTCTTCCTTTCTGTTACTTTATCTTAGCCTTAAGAAAAAGGAAATTGCAGGCTCTTGCTGCTCCTCAATCCCTGAGTGCAGCTCATGAAAGAAATAAATCTTACCGCTCAGTGCTTCTCTACTCTCAACAACATCATTTTCCATGGAGGGGTGTAATGAGAGAAGCTCCAGCTTCAGACAGAACTTACAAATATATTCCAACGTAATTGGACTGGGTTTCCACACGTCTACATTAAAGAAAAAGAGCTACAGTGGTTCTTTAAAAGAAACATCTGAATTTGAAACAACCAAGCCAGCAAGAGAAATTAGATTTAGTGTTTATCTAACTAACATAAATCTTTTAAATTTTAATAGTGAGGCTGTAACACGCTTGAGGCCCACATGGGAGATGAAAGTAGGGAAAAGGTTTCATGGAAAGGCAGCAGGGAGAAATCTGGTTTTTTAATTAGGAAACCAGAAGAGATGCAAGGAGAACTGTAACGTTAACATCTGCCACAATCTGCACTGCTACAGTGGAGAATGGGCAATTGTGTCTGTGTCTTAAACAACTGTCAGCAGCATCCAAGCCACACAAGAAACTTCCCAACCCGAACATCATCAAGCACAGGAATACACGTTTATGCTGAGAAAAAGGCACAAGGGGCACAGGATCGCGCCAAACATGCAACTTTGTGGTGAAAATGTAAGTCTGAAGACTTCTGTTGGAAGCCCAGTGTGAATTGAATCCCAGCACCAGGACCCTGCGCAGAGAAAAAAAAGTGGTGGAAGCAAGATCCGTCCACACCACCTTAGCAAAGCAGAAGAATATTTTCCCTGCCTTGTAGTTGAGGAACCGAGGCAAACAAGCTTTTAGCCAGGAGCCTGCAAGAGAAGCAATGGATCGAGCCTGTGTGTCTTAAAATGCAATCCTGTAGCTCAGCCATGCACCTCTAGATCATGCCTGCTCTACCTGCAAAATTCTGGAAGTGTCATTTTAAACAAAACCTAGGATTTTGTTGAAACTATTACTGATTACCTGAAAGAGCTATGATTGTAACATGCATATCATACTTAGTAAGGCTGAGTTTTGTTGTTTTCTCCCCATGCTCCTGTTAACTCAGAAGAAGACTGTAGTTATTTGCAGGTTCACAAACCAGAAGTGCCATGAGACATGGGAGCTGTTGCTCCTCCTGCCAGTGGGTGTCTTTCCTTTAGCGCTAAAGCAGGCACAAGGCTGCAGATTTATCTGAAAAACACGAGTGGTGTTTCAGCTGAACTGGTCATAAGGTTTCGGAACAAACACCTCTGCTTTTTCAGATGGGTTGCTAAAAGAGACCATTTCAGGCACTCTGCAGACTCTGAAAGACATTGACCTTTCTTTCCTTGGACACAATTCACATTTTTCACTTCATCGTCATGTGGGATTATCATCTGTAATTGAAAGTAAAAGTGTAGATTAAGGAAAAAATGTTGCCCAAAAACTTAATTACATGGCAAATTCTGTGGCTGAGGAACTACAGAATATATTCAGTCCTTATTAAAAGTTATTTCTGAAATGAATGTTAATTAAGGAAGGCTGAAGATGCAGGCTGGCTGGCTGAAGACAAACAGAACAATCTCAGACCGTTGCAAAGACAATGTTTCCCCCAATGGAGACAGAACGGATGGCCAGTCTTACTCAGATTGCATCTCTTGAGAGGACGATTTATAATGTACAAGACAGGAGAAATTTATTTGCTAACATATGGAAAACATTTATGGGCTCTACTGAGGATCTGGAATTAAAGAAACACAACGACATATTGTTAAAACTTCTAAATGGAGATTTCATTTAAGAAATAAGCATATTCCCCTCAAATCAACGACATTTATTCCCATACGCTTTTGCTTTCTGCCTTGTAGCTATGAATTTCAGAACAAAGGTTTGCATCGATTTATCTAGTTGCTGAAGGTCTAATTCCTGGGAAAATTATTAGATGGCAAAGTCCTGTTTTTAAAGATATATCCCATGCTTCAGAACAATGGATGAGGAGCATATGCCATAGGGATGGGGCAAGGTACTGCTGCCCAAGTTATGGTCTTGGCACTGCAAGTTACAGTGATGGGCGGAGATAAGGCTGACACCAGCGACGCTTCCCAAGCAAATGCTCACATATCCACAGCTGCAGATAATTCACCCCCCTTAAAAACAAAAATCCACCTTCTGGTACAAGAAAATGATCCTCCATTAATCCCTACAAGATTATAGCCTGAGGGAGAGCTCTGCCTCTGGGGCAAACCTTCTCTTCCCCATGTAAATAACTTGCTGGATGCCCGGAAGGGTTGTGTGCTGACTGTTGAATAAACAATACAGATGATGCATGAGTTGCATGCACAAAAATATACACTAAGTCACCATCCCATAGAACGGTATTGAAGCTAATAGGATTAGGGACCGTATAAAAGCCCTGTGCCAATCAATATCCAACTGCCACATCAGGGTCAGCACTTATATGTAATGAAGGTGGTTGTTTTTTAAGCCACTACTGTTACATTGGTGCAAACACCAGTGCTGATGTGCACGATAAAACTGGGGTGGCCGTCTGCAGAGCAGCGTAAGAAACGTGAAGTTTTGGACCGCTGTGGTTAAACAGATTGAAACATCCTCAAGGAGGGGCAGGACCTCAGGCCAAATACTTCAGGCAGCAGCACAGCAGCAATGGCTGGGATTTTCAGAGACGCGTAAATGACTGATTAAATGACTCAATCATGCAGATGCTTTTGAAAATTCTGCTGCACGCAGTGAAGTTTATTCATGCATGTGTGGGAGAGGGGGAGGAGTGTGAAGATTTTAATAACTACCTTAGAAAATAAGAAAGCACAAATGTACTTTCTCTTTAAAACAGAGCAAAAAAGCCTCAAACCCTAAAAACGCGTTGCTGCGGCTGGAGAAAAGTTTACGGGGAAGTTGTAAAGTTTTGCGTGCAAGGATGACCAAATGGACTATGATACACAAGTCAAAAAGAAGTGCAAAGAAAGAATGAAACTGAAGGGTAAAAATAAAACATATTGCAGCCCCATCAGTTTCTTCCAGTCTAAAACCCCTCCACACTTCAGTCTATTATTTCTGGCTTATGCAGACTTCATACTCCACCCTCACCTACCAGATAAACGGGAAGTTGAGAGTATCAAAGAGCTTAAGAACTGCAGGAAAAGGAGAGACTTCATACAGGAAAGCAAAGAAGAAACATCCAGGAAGAAGATGCACCTGAAGCCTTATTTTTGGTGTACGACAACCCACCTGCCCTGATATGAAAGCTTAACCAAAGGCATCACGTGAGCTACCACCATCTGTGTAGTCCCTCTCACTGATCTGAAGATCACACAATGAGCAGAGAACTGCCAGGCAGGGCACAATCCCGGTGCCAGCATCCCCCTGGGTCCCAACAAGGCGCTGACCACAACAGAGGTTTCCCTCCTTGCTAATGCTATCGAGTAGCTTGCTCCTCCTTCTCCACCCAGCATCCTACTCATAAATATCTGCACGGCAGGGGGTTATCTGTCACCTCCTGGGGGTCAACCAGGGGGGAAAATCTCTTGCAGTTTTGGCTCTTCACTTTGAATGCCAGAGTTTGAGTGATTTTGATGCAGCTTCCCAATATAAAGCAACAGGTATTTAAAGGCAATAACTCCTTCCTCCCGGTAAAAAGCACCCTACGAGTCTAAAAATGAACACCCAACCACAAGACTGAGCTTGTGGAGAAATTATGGAGCACTCCCAGGTCCTTAAACATCAGCTGGCTGTATTTTAGCAGAAATATCATACTTCCACGGGCTACTTTTCACTGCTTTAACACTATTTCCATGTCTAACCCAGTGAGAGCTGGCACACACCTGCCCAAGGCCTATTTTGATGGCTGTCCCCTTTCCAACAAGCACAGAAAGCTGCAAGCGCAACATCCAGCCCCAGCAGAGCACAGCTCACCTGGCAAATTTGGGGACAAAACAGCACAAATTGGTAAACTGCTCCGGCTTCAGCAGGGCCTCCCCCCAGTCATTCCCATCCCAGCACCTATAAATCACTCCTGGCAGGTATTTGGGAAGCAGCTGCTAATGATAGCTTTGCTGCGGAGCACAGGAAGTCACCTTTTAACCCTGCCTGCTGTTGTTTGTCTCCCGGAGCTGTGACAAAAGGACAGATGTGGACAACATGTCAGCCATCGGGAGGATCTGGTTTAAAACACGGCAGGGAACCTGCCCTGCTCCTGTATCGGTGAACCATCACCCTCAAAAACACGTTCTGGCTTCGGGTGCTTCCCAGTGCCCATTTTCAAACAGTTTGATGCCTGTCCTCAGTTTTCCCTCGTTCATCCTAAAGATGCAAGGAAGTATGCCAAAGACTACCTTAACTGAGCTGGCTGCTGCTGCACTGAGGACGTCCCACCTTCCACCCACCTGCCATCCAGTCCCCACCTGTGCCACAGGACAAGGAAAGGATTTATCATATAACTAACACACGTACGCATGTGCATGGGGGGATGTGATCAGAGCCAGAGAAATAAATTTGATAAGACAAAGTATTTGTTGTGAGCATCTTGTTTTCAGCCTGCGGAATATCTGTGATCAGACTACAATTTCATCTGATATAATTTTTTTTTTTTTTTTACAGTGTGCTCATATAGTAGGGCCAGTAGCTTCTTCTGTTTCAGGAAGGCTCCAAAATACATTTTAGACATCACCACAAATTAAATATAAGCAACTCACTCCTATTTAAGTCGCCTCTGGTTAGGTAGATGGCATGCTAGTGTGCTTTCCTCCATCTGAAAAACACTTGTTTGAAAGTTCTACGTTTCACACATAGGTGCAACACCTTTTAAGTTAGCTTTTGTTTAGCAATTGCAATTCAAAACCTTATTTCCTTGAGTATGTACCTGAGCAGCAGCCATCTACTTGAATTTGTGAGAAGAAGCTTCTCAAGGACAGAGAAAAAGGTATTAAAAGGGTGTGCACCCCTCAGACTAAGCCTTAGGAAATCTGAAGGTGATTATCACCTCACTTCTAGCCTCAGACAACATCTGATCTTCCGTGATTTTCAGGTGACCATGGGAGGCCATCAGAAACACAGTGCTTTACCTTCTGCAGAGGATATGCTTCCATCAAATAAAACACACCCCATTGGCCAAACACAATGATGGCTGGAAGCCAACCCTGAGGCATAAAAGGAAAAACCCTTTCCAACCTGACCATGTAAATCAGAGCATAAAGGAGAACGACTTCAGGTGAAGTGTACTTACTGTGAAGACATCATCATCACCGACCTCAGCCTCATTGTGAAGTGTTGACGAGGAAGTTGTAGACCCTAGGAAAAAAAGAAAACAACAGCTTTTTAAACACATTACATTTCTATGCAACTTTTTTTTTTTTACTAGGCTGGTAAATATTTGGATTCTCATAACTTTGTATGTTGTAGATGTGCAGAAGAGTGGCTCAAATTAAGGAAATAAAAACCATCTACAGATAGCTAGGTTGGAAAGGTAAAATCTGAAAGCGTTTCTTGACACACAACTATATGGCTGCCTATGTTAATTAACTATGATAAAAATAGCAGTTAACATTTCCAATTACAGAAGACTTGCATTTCTGAAGAATGGTAAAGCTACGTACTAATCAGTGCCCAAGACCAGATCCTCAGCTGTCAAGAAACCATATACGAGTTTTTCTTCATATATTCCTTGAACCTGGGGGGAAAATGACTTTTTATTTAAAAAAAATAAACCTCACTTTGATAATAAAAGTTAGGCAGGGTTTTTTTCTTCTTCTAATTTCAGAAGTTGTTATATATTGTAAAGGTCTTCCCTGTTATCAGCTATTTCTCAGAGAACCACCTTGTCTCACATAAGCAAAGTATTTGAAAGGAGCTGAAACGCGTAAAACCATAGACTAGAGCAAAATACTGTGGTGCAGTTCTCATTAATTACATGGCAATCGTCTGGAAAAGTGGGAAATCACATTAAAAAAAATTCCAACCCTTCCTCCAATCTCTTTCTCCACTCCAAGGGTGTCCCCTGCCCCGGAGTCAACTTAAGACCCTGGTCAGCACCTGCATTGCAGAGGGCAGCAGTGAGGGTGGCACATGCCATCGCTGGACTCGGCAGTAAATTTATGCTGTGGCTAAAAGGCGTGACCCCTCTCTCTCCACCCCTGGATGAGGGCCCCAGACCCCCCCCTTCCTGGCTGGCTTCACCCTGCCATAAGGCTGCCAAGGAGGGTGGGTGCAGCAAGATGCTCTGATGGGAAGAGAAATCCTAGGTCAAAGGCAGTTCTTCTTGAATGTTAAGGCCAGTTATACTGAATTAGGGCCACATCAGATCCTAACTAAAATAGTTGAACAGTTTGTACCACCTTCATTCTGGAAATTTTTTAAAATAACACGCTTTATGTAATGCTATCCGCACCAGCCTTGGCTGCTCTCAGTTGCATCACCATGAAGATGTGCAGAGCTGAGTGTGAAAGCCCACTTAAAACGCTAAGCAACATGAAAACATTTGTGCCATTTGCTACACTAGCTTTAAAAGTAAAAAATCCAGACGCTCCACAGAGCTGCACAGGATTCCTGTACTTGTGCACAAAACTTCTATATTTCTGATGCTACAGGGAACAAACTATTGGTTAAATATTAATAAAGCAGCGATTTCATTTAGTGAAGTTTTGAATGCACACAGTTTGTTGTGCTTAATATTACCTGCTAAATTTGATCAACTACGTGAACAAAAAATGAATGATAAATGAAATCCACTGCCCGATGCTGTGTGTGCACGAGACAGTTATTGTTTTTCATTCAGAAAGCCTTATTTGGAAGTTAAGGAGGAACACATTCATGAAGATCAGTCTGTGCTGTTAATGGGATAAACATAGATTTGCTGATTTTGAAGTATCTGAGATACAGCAGAACTTGATTTTAAATACCTCCACTGTAACATGGATCAGAAAGAGCAGAACAGGAGTTGCCATGATCAGCATCTCCAAAATACTCAATACAGCTGAGTTATCATCTCCTTGAAACTTTACACAATCCCGTGTCACTTACATAAAACATCACTTTTATGACTCAAAATGCTTCCCAGTTTTAGTAAGCAAGAAGAAAGTGAAAGGCCTCACTGTAACTTCTTCACATTCACGGCACATGAAAAAGCAAATGAATAACTGGTTGAGAAGATCCTTCCTCTAACTGATGATGTATGTACCAGGAAAGAGCCCTGGGGGATTAATTCTCTCCCAGTATCCACCATTTCCATGTTGAAGCAAGAACAAGGCATACAGAACATTAAGCTGTCTTATGGAGCTAATAACCTAAAAAAATACACATCTGTATATATATTTGATGTAGTATCCTCAAAAAATACCATCTGTGTATAAAAATATCCCAGTCACAACGGATGAGGAGGAGAAAGGCTTTGGACCACGAACTCCCTACATAACATGGCATGGTTTAAAAAAAAAAACAACAAAAAACCCAACACACAAAACCAAAAAAGCCATGAAGAATCAAATTTTATTAAAATAAAGTACTCTTGAATTATAGTTGTATTATGATTGCCTGATTGCAATGAAATGTGAAAAGGAAAAATTTATGACAACTTCAAAGCACAGGCAATTCAAATGCATTTTTTTACAGAACTGGAAAAAAAACCCCAAAAACAAAACAAAGTCTTCAAGAAGTACCATTCAACTAAGAGGATGCAGACAAAATTAATTACTGCAAAAAAACAGAAACAAAATGAAGTTTTATTCAACTCCAGGCAGGAATTCATACTATGATTTAACAAAGACTCAGTAAGATGAGATTTTGCTGCATATAAAGAAGAGCCTGAGCTGTCTGAGTTGCCATTGCCAGTGTAAAACCCAAGCCTATCAAAAAAAGCCGCAACAACAGACCCAATGATAATTAAGGGGGAAAAGCTGGACAGACCAGGCCAGATAGGATTGGAAAATACTTGGTCTGAAACCCCTTTTCTCCTTAAGGGATGAGAAAAATAATTTCTTAAAAGTAAGCTGGGGCTTGCTAGTGCAGGATAAGTGCTGGGCTACACTTGGACACGTGCACAAGAGACGTCCAAACCCTAGAACTGATTTTAAACCCATCCCTCTTCCCAGTGCCATAAGTCAACCCCCCCTTCCCCACTCTTTCAAGGGTTGAAGTGGCCACCGCCACATGCCACGGTACCTTCAATGAGGTCCTCGATGGCTTTCCTCACTCCTCTGTCGAAGGCTCGAGCGTCGGCAGGGCTTTGAAACGTGAGCCCAAACTTTCTGTTGTCGACTTTCCAGTGGTGGAAGGTGGGGTTTGCCTTCGTGTACACCAGGTCCTTCTTCACAAAGCACTCCAGCACCACCTGGGAGGGCATGAGCCCCAAAAGAAAAGCGAAGTCAGTTTTCCCACCCCAAGGACAGAGACAGCACTGTCTTAGCCTGGACCCAAAAGCAAGCCAAGTCATGCCTCGCGTAGGGGAACATCCTTCCCTACCAAATGATGACTAATAAACACCAGACACTGTAATTGTTCTCATAACCATTGCACATTCATCTTTTGGTTGGGCTTTGAGTAGGTGCTTCCTTGCTACCCCAGGAGCCTATTTCAGACCCAGTCCCAGCGTGGCACAGGCTACAGCTAGCAGAGGCTCTGGCAGAGGAGAACCTCTTCCCTCAATAATTTTGCTTAACAGAAATTTTATTTGCCAGCATGGCTCTCAAATAGCGTCAAAAAAGAATCCTAAGCAAAATAATATTGTAAAAGACAAACTGCACTTGAAACAGCTTTAAAACGCCAGTCTTTATCAAAGCGAGACAATTTCTGACTCAAATAATCCATTTTTTTTGCCCAAATACTGAGTTTGCAGAGCCTGTGCAGGGAGCATCTCTTAAAGCTAGCCCATCTCTTCACAGGAGGAAATATCAGAAGAATCAAATATATAGAAATGAGATAAACTGTAACATCTAAAAGGGACCCTGGAAACAGGGAAAAGGTTTTATTAATTTGATTTGTGCAGAGAAAGAAGAGAACTCCTTTTCAGATAAACAGCTACCAGGAGAAACTGAGTGCGTCAATTCTTAAGAGACAACTTGTCTTCATATTCTCACTCTGCTCGTTCAAACCCTGAACAGCACACAGCATAAATAATCCACTGCCGTTTTAAAGGCTTGCACTGCATTACTCAGTGCAATGTGACTGGCTTCATGGGTTCTTTACACTTCAATTCACTTCTCATGTACCCCTGCGAGGTCTTAAAAAAACAAAACAAAACAAAACAAAACAAAAAACAGGCCCTTCTGCATTCATCAAAGGGGATCTTTTGCACACAGATGTCGAAAATTTACTTGCTCCTTCCAGGTGGTGGCACAACAACCTAGATAGCAAAAGATGGCAATTCTAGATGACGACGGGTTTGTTTTGTCCAATCTGGTACTATATGCACATGCCTGGTTTTTATTTTTTAAAAAAACTTGCACAATAATACAATAGCAACAGACTTGGGATAATTCTCATTATAAGAACAGACAAAAGATGAATTAGGTTCTATTACCAGTTTGTCTTTCTGCCTTTCACCATGGATTAGAAATCCACTTCTTCCATTGCCCTCCGGGTACGTGACCTTGCAGACGCCAACTCTACTGAGACCGCCTCCTTCTTGTGGCAACCATCCCCCACTGGAGTCATCTCGGGTCATAACCACAGCTTTGACTCGCACAATATAGCTGTCACTGCAATGGTAACAAAACAAAACAAAATCTTTTGTGAGCATCACATGGTCTCGTCAGGGGCATTTTTCTTGAGGGCGGTATTTAGGCAGCACTGGTCTGGTCCCAACACTATTTCTGCCCAGGATGGAAGTCCACCTCCATGATGGATGGTCTTAACCATTCAAGCCACCATAGGAAAGATACCCATCAAACAGCAAGAAACAGCCCTGTTGGGTTTCCAGATACCAACATACATACCAAACAATCCATGGTCCCACACACTCTTTTCCTCATGCAGTTGGGGACAGGGGACAAGACAGTGGGGTGAGTCAGACAGCAGCCCAAGGCCACCAGCCACAGGGGCATCAGGTCTCCAAAGTGCTGGGGAACATGTGGAACTCAAGTAACCCATGAACAAAACATTTTAAGGTTTTTGATCAAATTAGTGAAGTGGGCTTTGGAAGAGATGACACTCAAATTCCTCTGCAACTGGGACAGTCTTATGGGAAAAAACCCCACAAGTACTCCAGCTGGTACCTCAGGTGAAAGGAGAAAGAAATCAGCTCAGCCCAGGTCATCATGACCACACCACGCTCCTGAAACAGCTCCACCAGCATTTCAAGGGGTTTTCAAAAGCGGCACATCATAACCTCACAAGAAGCTATTCTAAAAGCAACTGAGAGATTTTATAATAATGCAGGTGTCCATTACAAGGGGTCAAAAGAGCTCCCATCGTGGAAAGCTCTGTATCCAGACGTTTCCGTAGCATCCTATACAGCATGAAAAAAAGAACAGGCCCTTTCTATCTGAAATTAAATGCAGAGGTAGCTTTCTTCATCCTGCACCAGGTGAAACTGCCTCATTTTCAGGCATTATTTTTGCATCACTTTTGTAATCTCATTGCTAATATTTGACACTTAAGTTCCCCTTTGTCTAATACGACCAGATTTTATTCAATACCTAAGCAAGCAGCCTCACAGATCCTACTTGAAAGCAATTTTGAGGACAGACTAAGGGAGGCAGCGAGCATCTTCTGGGCAGAGGTGCCTGAGATCAGCCAATCCCTTCTGCGGTTGGACAGATCTCGCAAAACACACACTGCAATTTTCCCTTCACCAGCTTTATTTATGGACACACCAACTTTCACACTGGACCTACACGATCAAGGCAGTACACAGCTGCTTAAGGTTCATCTCCTGTTGCTCTAAGGACTTTGCACTGGCTGATAAAAAGCTTTTCAGCGTACTCAGATACGCAGCCCGTACCACAGCTGACACGCACAAGGCATTCACAGAACTGAGAAACAACATTTATAAAAATATTTTTGCTATTCAGTCCTTAAAGCAGCATCCTGGTACAGGCAACAGGGCAAATGTTGTACTCATAAACTGATCCAGATATCTTCTTATTTTCTAATGAAAACCCCTTTCTAGATTTTACTGGCGGCAACTTCAATCTCTTGGCTTCCTGATACCCAGAATTGAGCAAAATACTTCAGCTAATTTTCTACTGTGCAAAAATTGAGCTGCTTCCATCCAAGTCAATTTTTGTTCTCTTCTATCTTTCCCATATGGTCTATAAGGATTGGCAATTAACAGATAAAGAAAAAAGAAAGGCAAATATACACTTCTATATAGTTCTCCTGTTCCCCAAGGATCCCTTCTGGATGTATTTATTTTTAACTCTTCTCACTTCTCGGGAACTCCCACTAAATTTCAAGGTCTCAAGTCAGAGCTGCAGGAATTGTCCACTTCAAGCAAAATTAAGAAAGCAGCAGCTACTTGGTACTTTGTGATTTCTACTAATTATTTGCCTGTTCCCACCACCTCTCGGTGGTTTCTCTAGGCTCGTAATTACATCTGAATACTAGTGGATGCCTACACTAAATTTAGGTCCCTCAGCTACTATCCCTGCCCATTATAATCACAGTCTGGCAGGGCACAGAGCCATACGGTTTTCCATTTCCTATCTGCGCTGATATCATGACCTATGGCTCTTACAACTTCTGCCACGAAGGCCACCGATTTCACCCACATGCCCAACAGCTGTGCAACTAGATGTGACACCTACTAAGGAAAGGGACGGGCACTTCATTAACTCAAACTGCTAGTTCTACTTTTGAGTGACATTTTTTGGAAGTCAGTATTCTCACCCAGGGATGCCTTGTGCACCTGGTTCAGGGTCCTGGAGATCAGTGAGAAGACAGACAGGATTTGGACCAGGGCTTGGCAGTTGGCATCTGCCTACATCCAAGATGCTACTGTGATGCCAGAGGGTCAGGGATTGGTGGGCAAGCGAGTGGGGAAACAAGCTGGAATAGCAGGTTTTTTGACCCAAACAGAGCAATCTGGTAATCTGCTTTAATGGAATGTGGATGGATTGATGGTAGAGAATAATTTTCTGGCTTTTCTATGTGATGGAGGACAAACATAGAGTAACCCAAGTGCAAAGTGAAAGATGTTAAAATTTTACTCCTTTCCTCATTACTCACTGCCTTTGCCTGTCCCCCCCAAATACCCAGGAGAACACCATACAAACTGCATTTCTCCAAACCTGAAGAGCCACCTCCTTAAATACATCAAGCCAGAAAATCTAGTTTCCATTGCCATACCATGGCAAAAAGACCTCTGCTCCTCTATTAGAAAAGGACCTTGTCCAGCAGAAGGCTTCAGCTTTGGCAAGGTACGCAGAGCTCTGTCTGTGTTAACGTAATCCCTTGGCATGCTTTCCTGCATGATCAAGAGTCACCAGTGACACTGCGCTCCCCGGGGAGCACCAGCCCCACTCCCACCAGGAGCCACATGCAACCTATGCCAAGGGATTTAGGAAAAAAAAAAGAAAAGAAGGAAAGAAATGAGGTGTTTAAAGCTTCTTAGGGTTTGACAGCTTGGTTTAGTCACTGGACTAGGACTCAGAAGCTGCAAGTTGAATTTTCAGGGCTACTTCAGTTTTCCAGGTCAAAATCTTGCCTGCCGTTTCCATCCACAAGCCTAGAATAGGCAATACTTCTTTTGCTCATGCCAGTGTTGATAAATACTTGGGAGGTACTCAAATATTTCAGGTCCATATAAGGACCTTGCTTCCTTAGCGTAAAAGCTGTTTATTTTCTTTGCTATTTAATTTTACGCGACTGCACCGAGGCTCTGGCTGGCTGCAAATGCTCAAAATCCTCCAGAGCAAAGAAGTGATCTGCAAATCCCGTGTGCATGTCACCACTGAAACCTCGGTGCACCGAAGCAGCGAAACAACCATGTCCGAGTCATAGATCTGCACTTTTATCACAGCAACTGTGCAATCTGACTATTCCAGGAGAAAAGGTTAATGAAGTAAGTGAAAATATTTGGTCCATTACCATTAATGAGATACTGATTGCCGCCAAGATTAGATAACACAAGCCTTTTGTATAGTTAAAAATGAAACAGCTAAAAAAACCCCACAGAAGCCTTAGTTCCCCTCATTTTATTAGCTTCTTAAAAGTTTAAGACCGCTCTTAATTGTTAGGTTTATGGCCTATGCAGTATGCGTTTCATGCAAACTATTCTTAATTATGCTCTTAAATGGAATACTTTGCTATCTTAACCCTACAGATTTGTCTCCTACAACCCAAAAAGCTTGGGAAGAAAGTATCTGCAGGGATTACCCAGCTGCATGGCAGCTGGCCAGCCTGTTCCAGGGCTGCTTCAGGTTGTTCGCCTGCCCCACCCTGAGCAAGAAACCATAATGAACTTGGGGAGTAAAGGTAGAGCAGAAAACCACGTGCTGGTTTTTTTGGAAGGAAAAGAGCCCTTTAAAAATTATAGCTCATGGGTGTGCATATGTATTTATAAATACATATATTAAAAAAATGTGTGCCTAATTGCGACTCTGAAGGATATTGAGAATTCTCCTAAACAAGAAGTGCCTGAATGATTACCTCTGCAATACCTGAACCACGGCTGCATTACATAAAGCCTAAGTTTTAGAAAGCATTTGAGTCTTAGAGACAGGCAGTGTTTAAAGTGGATAAAAAAGTGCTTTCCTCCAGCATGCACTAACCGCATTGTAAAATGTGTCTGACACCATTCAGCGCTCTCTGATGCGAGCCACATCACTTACAGGAACCACACCACAGCGAAACCTATGGGGGACGAAGCCCTGAGCCTTGTTGTACGCCTGGTGTGGGATTAAGGCTGCAAGCCCACATCCATGACTAAATGGCAAATAATTCCTTTGTTAATTAAGGCTTTAATTTTGCCAGTGTCTTTGTAAAAAGAGGGTCAAAGTATGCGGCTCCCTTCCACCAGCTGCTCTTCGTTTCCACTTTGCTTCAAACGCAGCGATTGCAGGTATCACCTGAGATGTCTGAAAATCCCAAGGTGGGGGCAGGGGGGAAATACGTCCAACCCACCACATTTACTACTTTCCTTTGAGTCACATTTAGCATCTAAAACACTTCCAGGACACCTTCCATAATTCAATAATATTTTTTCCTCTAGCCAGGCTAGTTGACCAAAATATAAAATTATCAACTTCCATGCTAATGCAACCATACAGCACTTCAGCATTCTCCTCCTTCTTGACTTTCCAGCTTACAAGGCCAGGAGAGATTCAGGTCTCGGACAGAGAGGTAACTGCATATGATGAGTTTCAAAATTATGGATGGCTGTCTTTAATGCATTGACATTCCCATATTTCAGGGAAGAGCCAGCAGGACAGCAGGAGGTTGTGAATGCAACAAACAGCAGAGGTCAGGTTGTTCAGCTGAACTGAACCACAGACAACCGGTGCTTAAACACAATTTAAACTACATGGATCCAAGCAAATTTAACCTTATGATTACTGGGGCACAACCTGTCTTTGGCTGAGCTGGACGTACTCCACAGTGCTCTTACTTTGCCCTACACTGCTGCCCCAGCAACTCTGAGAAGTTCAAGCCATGCTGTTCTGCCCAGGTGATAGCTGGAAATTATGTTGCAAGAATCCTCTCTGGAGCTCATCCCACAGGCAGAAAGCGTCAGAAAGCAGTATTTTGATGGATGTAACGAAAACCTGCTATTTTTGGAGTCACACTTTCTTGATCTGATGCTTTGTTCATGAGCCTTCTAGCAATGGTGAAATATCTGCAGATTATAACCAGTATTTTCTACTTTAAAACTCTAACTTACCACTTTGCTAGAAAGAAAACTTCTGAGTGCATGGAGCCACAACAAAATAAAGTCAATATATCAGCACCATTTAGATTTCCAGCGGGTTTGAAGCTTTTTCATTAAATATCAGCAAGAAAAAAAAGCCATCTGCACCCCTCTGGTCAGATCCAAGGTTAAATGGAGCCTGCAGAAAACCATGGAAAGCCTCCGGGAAGTTTTCCTTGCCCTCACTCCTGCATCACAGTGGGAACACAGAACCACTGTATCTGTCACCAATCT
Organism: Pterocles gutturalis; assembly: GCF_000699245.1. Taxonomy (NCBI): domain Eukaryota; kingdom Metazoa; phylum Chordata; class Aves; order Pterocliformes; family Pteroclidae; genus Pterocles; species Pterocles gutturalis. Next base: position 63,861 of record NW_010123419.1, read on the forward strand.
TAACAAATTTGCAACCTGTGTTTTTCTGGTTTTCAAATCCAATACTGTCAGAGTAAAAAGATATCTGGGAAATTTTAGTTTCCACCCGTCAGAGTAAATACAAGACAGCTCAATCTCCACATGCCTTGCTCCAGACATGCTGGCCCAGGCCTGCAATATGCCTGTGCTGGGGCACTTAATCTTAAACCAATATTAACCTTACAAGCTCAATTTTAGGACATTTCTCTCTGTCTCAACAAAATGAGAAAACTTTGTTGGCATTTAGCATTTCCTCCCAGCTTCCCTCTGAAAATGGAAAAGAGTTTTCTCTTCCAGCTCCCCAAT
>NW_010123419.1:64203-85411 GCF_000699245.1 Pterocles gutturalis
TGGCAGCGTGTGTTCAGCTGTATACTGAACATACAACAACAACGACGACAACAACAACAAGAAAAAATACATTATATCTCCAAGAACACTGTTAGCCGCAGCAGCACAGAAGGCAGAAGAGGAAAATACTCCCCTCAAGGAAGTGCTTGTGCAGGATTTGGAAATCACTGCCTGTAACTCATAAAACACTCACAGTCCTACCTGCACATCCCATAAAGCACCCCAGAGGAGTAGTTTTGCATGAAGGTTATTCACTGCTGGAGGTTTTCTTGATGGCTGAATGCTACCCAAAAAAACCCCGTCCCACTGGAGGGATCACGCTGATGGACTGTGAGGGGCCTGGATGTGGCAGGGGGGGGCACTCAAAGGCTCAAGTGCCTTCAACCCTCAAAAGCTTGTCTTCCTATATGACACCTGGCCTCACACAAGGAACACAGCTCCAGGAGGCTGGAGCAATCCCAAAGTACCACATTTTGATTTTACTTTTCATTCCTTGATGCCTTTCTGGGTCTAGAGCAGCCCCAAAGGCAGAATTAAAAGAGGCCAGGTCCTCCAAGGCCAATGCCCAGAAAGCCTGGGGTTGCTTCCAGAACTGCAGCCCATCCAAAAATCCTCTGTAGGAAAGATGAATGTAAGTTTTCTTTGTTTTTTTTTTCAGAAGGAAAAGGACTTCCATCCAAAAAAAACAAGACCCCGGCAACAATCCAGCCGCCTGCCTCCACATCTCCCTAAAACCCCAAACAAAGGAAGCCTTTCACCAAAACGTTTGTTAAACATTTAAGGCTGATTTTATTGAGTTTACGAGAAACAGCTCTATTCTAACTTGCTTTAATGGGATTTCATAATCCCATAATTATTTCAGATCCTTCCAGGAAGTACATGGAAACTATTTTTACTATATATCTTTATACATATACATAAAATACACATAGGTAATATATATAACGTAGATATGAACATTTTATTTCATATATATTCATTTATTTTATATATATTAAAATTCTCTATTTTTTTTTTTTTTAATGACACACACAAAAGCATCAGCTTCTGCCCTGAGAGTAACTCTCGCAGCACATTTCTACAATGCAACGTCCCAACTAATTTGGATGCACCGAACTAGGGGATGAAAGCAACTTTCTGCTGCAGACAGGGCCCTTGGCCCTCACCCCTTACAGATCCTGCGTTAAAAAACAGCAGGGTTCGGCGCAGGCAGGGTAACACGACTGCCATTCTCACAGCTGTAGGGCTGGGTGTTTTAGCCCTGCATGGGCTAAACCCAATTTTTCAGCTGGCATCACCTCTTCTCTTGCGCCAGGCTTGCCCAGCGATCCCCACAAAGTGCTGCATGTGTGGGCAAAACCCCAAATGAAGCAGCAAGTGGCTTTTTAGGGAAAAAGGCAGGCATGCAAACATTCCAACAGGCAAGTGAAGATCCATTGACACAGGTCTAGCACAGTGATTTTAAGGGTTCTCCCCAGAAATCAGCTTACTACACAAACAATACTGAATTAAAATGAAAGTCTAACTGCATCAGCAGCAGATTAATTTACTACTCGCAGCTGTCTTGGAGCATTTACATAATGCACAGTTGAAACAGCATTAGAGCTATCGAAACCCACAGCACAAGTTACAAAAATACCCCCAATTTTATCTTCCCCCCCATCCTCTGCCCCCAAAATACAGCCATGACAGCACTGGGATGCAAGCTAATGACAAGAGCTTTAACGAAACCTCCTCAAAAAATCGCAGGCTTTTGCAAGAGAATTAAATTACCCCCGGGCCAACCTCCTCACAGCTTTGCAAGGTGGCTGCTTTGTCAGTGATTGCAAATTACAGGTTTGGGTCTTATTAATAAAAAAAATAAGACTTTTCTTCAAATTTGTTTAACAGATCAATTTTGCAATAAATTGTTATAGCTGCACATGATGGCATATCTTGGAAAGTTGTAAGGAGCAACAAAACAAAAAAATCAGTTCAATAACTTAATGCATTTGAATAATTTGCCCTGTAGCTCATCAAGCATCTTACAGCACAGGCTAGAGTTGCACACTCAAGTTCACTCCTGCTTTCTTGCAAGGGTACAAAATATTAACAGATTTCAAGGAAAGCTAATTAGTATTAAAATTTACTGTAAAGAGAAAGGAAGTTGTTATTGCATGACAGATGGTATTTGTTTCATATCACATGCAAGATAAGCAAAAAGCACATAAAAGCTTAGCCAGCCAAACAGGTAGTTGCATGAGATCTGCATCCTGAACTGATTCCCCAGCCCCAACTCCCAAAAAGAAGCCACAAACAAATTCTACCCTATTTTTTTTGTAACATATATTGACCATGAACACTCTGTTACTGTTATCCTATGTTAGCTTATTAGGCAATATTTAGCAAAAATAAGAAATAAAACTAACAAGCACAGAAACTGGATTCCAGCTTCAGAAGATTTATCACCCTCCTTATTTTCTAAAATGAAACTAAAGATTTGATACTGCTCGACAAAAAATTACAGAGGAATGTAATGGAATTCAATTCACAAGATGACGCCACTTCCACATAACTCTCTTCCCCATCCAGTGAGTTTTTGCTGTCACGCCATAGACTGCCATGATGCCAACAAACGCGCTGGCCAGACGAGGTGTCCCATTACTCCTGTATAACATCACGTTTTGCAGATTAAGTGCTACCCCTCTTAACGCAGCTGTATTACAGTGCAAGTGAAAACAATACAAAGGGGCACTTATCTTCAGCTACAGAATCAATGATACCCCAGAATATAAAAATAATCATGTATACAAACACACACATATATATAGTATTTCTGAAGAATTCAAAGTTGACAAAGAAAAAAAAAAAACACCAGAGATTGCTCACCCTAAGGAATTTGCATTTCCCCCCACTCTCCTCCATTTTGATGAGTACAGTATGCAACTATATTTATCCCCCTGTATACATACTCCATGACATGTATGATACAACTACAAAGGGTAGACAATATTTTGCAAATATAACAAAAAAAATTCTGTGACTCAATTCCAGCTGAATCTATATCAGAGAAGGGGGAAAGGAGTCAGCAGGATAACTGTGGGTCTAAATCTAAAAGCTTTTTATCTTTTGCCAGGTAACTGCATCTAAATAAAATAAAAGAAGGCATTCTTAACAACATCAAAACCAGCATGCACACTGATTTTGCCTTCCACCTCTTTTTAACCCCCTTGACCCATAAAATGTCCATGGAGAGGGACATCAAGGGAAGCAGCTTCCCAGGCAGCATCTATTTTCCTCTCGGTATTTAAGAGAGGGTGGACATTAAACCACTGCTTCTGAAAAAAAAATAAATACATGTAACCATAAAAGAAAGTCTGTGTTTCATAGAAGTCATACATATTCACTGATAAATTATATGCTGATTTAGAAAAGACTTAGAAGGGCTGTGGGGGCAGATGGGGGGAGGCAGAGGAAAAAAAAAACAAGAGTAAGAAATATGAAATTACACACAGCGAGAGCACACACACATACCTGCTGGGGGATGCCATTTCCTCTACATTTTGCACCCCAATTGCTCCGTTCTACCATCATTGCCACTACCAGCCTCCTGATCCTTGCTGGCTGCCCTGCGTCCCAGCTGGCTACTGCCGAGGGAGCGAGTGGCTTCCCCCCATGCGTGATTCAGTCTCCTTGAGGGATGTGCTGCATTGTACCGGGTGAGTCATCCCAGAGGTATTCTGCATATTACAGCCCTGGCCGGACCATTACTCATTCGCAACATCCTCCCTGCTCGCTCGGGAAGCACAACCACAGGCACTGACCAAAGATCTTTGCTTCCCCACCCCAGTTATAGGCTGAAAAAAAAAATAATTACAATATAACCGCCATAAACTAATAACGGGGGCATTTAACAGCAGCTGACAGAGCAAACGTGCTGCCGAGAGGTTGCACCAGGCTGGCAGGCGCGTCACCCACTCACCCAAGACTGCAAACAGGTCCAAAGTTGAAAGAGGGTGTCATCTCCGGTAGCTGCACTTTATTCCCCAAAAGCTGCTAACGCAGCACTGGGACCAAGGGTCCAAACAATTCGCCAAGGCTTGAGGGAAACACTCAGCCTCCTGATGCACCTGTCTCCATCACAGCTTTTAACATAATTTTAAATATTTCCAGTTTGCAACAAGTTGGTATTTAAAATATCAGGTGTAGGTCCTTGTATACCATACCTTTGCAGGCAGCCCACACAACCGAGCACACTCTGAAGTGCTGACATGGCAATATCCCTATGCATGAGCTTTGTTTTGGCCAGTAGGTCTCAAGGACTCTCTTGATGCTCAGAAGCTTTCATAACCCCTTTAACTCCTCGCTTAGCCAGTGTGTCCCCCCACAAACTTATACGATCATCCCTGAATGCCCTCTCATTTTTTTAAAACAGAAACATTGCTCAAGAGCTGCCTCGGCACCAACAACAAGAATAAAAATTGTGACACTGGGACTCTGAAAGCAGCTTCTAAAAATACTTGCCCGGTTTCTGAACTAATTTATGCTGATGATTAGACAGAAGGGGGGAAGAAAGCTAATTTAAGTGTTTCCAGGCTCAGCTGCTTCTGCCTTCCCTAAATCCAAACTGGTTTAACTTTGATTTGGGGCAAAAAATCCTCCTTCTTCCCCAGGATGAGTGGCTGAGGATGCCTGAGAACATCCTTTAGAAAAGCTGCATCCCCATTTACAGACGTAATAACCCAAAATCATACATACTCTTGAAAACTTCATGCTTGGACCACTAAAATACTGAGCTCAAGACCACCTAGGCTTGAAACCCAGTTTCAGTGTGTAGACACCAGGCTGAATGGAGGATGCTGAGGACATCCTGAGTGGCATTTGTTTGCCACTTCTCTCCAGCATCCAGTGAGCACGTGTGCAGGTTTAGCTGTTTGTCACGACAATGGAATCAAGCTACAGTCCGAAGTCACGCTGAAGGCAACAGGCAGCATTTTAGTAGGATCACATGACAGTTGCGTCTACCCTATTTCAATATACAACATAAAAAGGTCCTTATTTTAATGAGCAAGGGGTACTCTGTTTTGGTAGAACTGCATTTGCGACCACTGGGTAACTCATTAGCCAGTCAGCGCATCATGCTATTCAAGTAATTAAAAAAAAACCCCAAACTTTTTTTCCCTAAATTTTAATTGCACATCCCCAGTCCACAACTCGTCCTACCCAGATGCACCACCATTTGCTGCCTTGCCTTCCCCTCCAAGCTCTGCGGCAGCACCACTTTTACCCTCAAATTCTTAACACAGCGCCCATCAGCTCTGTCCTCAGCTGCCTCCAGCAAGAAGTCAGCACACAAGTCCAAAGCAGCATCAGCCAGAAAAACTAAAGAAAGATGCCTGGCCCTTTTTGCTGCAAATACAGTTTCTAAAGTTTTTCTCCTGAGAGACACGGGAAGACGAAATGAGCCTCCCAGTGTAAGACAAAACTATCCTTGAATAAGCTGTGTTGTAATCTTGTTTTTGAAACAGCTTGAGCAGTTACATCCCCCCAAAGCTTCCCTGTTTGCCTGCCTTCCCGCTGCTCTGCAGACCAGCCCGACAGTGGTCCTCCTGAAAACTCAAAGAACAGCACACGGCAAGACTCAGGACTGAGCACCAACATAAGGCGGCTTACAGAGGAGCAGCATTAACACACACAACTCCAGCACTACACATCAAAAGACAGGTTTACACAGAAAAGACACCACGCTGTAAAGCTTACACACTTTTGCAGCTGCTGTGGTGTAGCTCTCAGCTCACCTGGATGGGTTGAGCCATGACTTGGGTATTTTCTGCAAAGACGATGGTTTGCTGGTGTGCCAGGACCAGGGGCAGGTAGGGAGAAACACTCTGCGCATGAAAATGCAAGACACAGAAAAGCTCTCTATCACAAATGTTACAGGCATGCTCAATCCATATGGATGCAAATAAAGTCCTGGCCTTCTGTCGACACTGAGAAGTTATTGCATCAGTCAAGAACAACCACCATCACCTAATTCAATTGGCTTCAATCCCTGCTCCCAAGGGCTTTCCCTGAAGGGAAGCGGATATCAAGTCATCGGGTAGTTGTGAGCATCAATTGAATCACCGGCTGGGTTCTCACTTTTGCAAATGTTCTTTAAACTTAGGGCTAAGCTAACAAACCTCAGCTCCAGGGTTGGCAATGATACTACAGTTTTTAAAAATTACTATTATTATTTTCCCCCTTAAATACTGTTCTGTCCAGTATACCTTAGCACACCTGTCTCTACTAGCTTGGTGTTACAGTGAAATATCACCCAAAGCTTTCATGCACTCCCTAGCTTGCACTGGTGAGTAACTGCTCTAATAGCTGCTGGAGTATTTGTGATTAAGAGAATGAAATTCAGTTACCTCGTTAATGCCAGTCACATTAATGAGCCGAACTTCTGCAGCACAACATCAACACAGTGCACAGGACCAAGCCCTGACAACTTGCAAACCAGGTAAAAAGATGTTTCAGCACATAATTTCCGTGCAGCGTAGGCTTCCGACCATCTGCAGACCTAGATCTGTATAGGACACCCCGAAGCTTGTAACGTCTCATCTGGGAACACCAGGCAACCTTCCTTAGGCACAGCATTCAAGATTCGCTATAGCAATACTGCCAAAATGTTGCTTACTGTGCCTTGTGAGAGGTAAAGAAGGTTGCTTGTCTCCATATTTGTTTTAATTTAAAACAAAACAAAAAAATCCCAAACACAGGACTTTATGTACATGGTCAGTGTAGCTTTTTGTCCAGCACTTCAGAGATACCCATTTTATTCACACTGTCCTTGTTGCCTACAAAGTTTTCTCAAATACAGTGTTCGTTCAAGTTGCATTGTTGGGAAGAGCTGGAAGTATAGCAGAAATAGGAAAAAGGGCAGAAAAGCTGATACTTAGGAATTACTTCAGACTTTTTTTTTTTTTTTTAAATGATGTGCTTGGGGCTGCTGAATATTGAGGAGCACTGAAATGCTCCTCCTTACCTATCATTACCACACTGTCCCTCTTCTCCATGAAACTGGAGTAAAGCTCTTCTCTGCTGGACACCTCTGCCAGGGCAAAAGCAAGGTAGTATTAAAAGTACAGCTGAATAGTGCTTCAGCAGTCGAGGAGTCTGTGGGGGTAAAAGGTGGTCCAGAAACACCTGCGTGGGAGCAGTTCTGGTCATGGCACATAGCGATTCTGCTTACACACTTCTCAATATCGACTTCACCCAGAACACAGAATCATACAATGGTTTGGTTTGGAAGGGACCTCAGAGATCACAGGGACTCCTCCCACCAGACCAGGTTGCTCAAAGCCTCATCCAGCCTGGCCTTGAACACCTCCAGGGATGGGGCATCCACAGCTTCTCCGGGCAACCTGTTCCACTGTCTCACCACCCTCACAGGAAATAATTGCTTCCTAATACCTTATCTAAATTGCCTCTCTTTCAGCTTAAAACTGTTACCCCCCTGGTCCTATCACTCCACTCCCGGATCAAGAGTGCCTCCCCATCTCTCCTGTAGCCCCCTTTAAGTACTGAAAGGCTACAATAAGGTCTCCCTGGAGCCTTCTCTTCTCCAGGCTGAACAACCCCATCTCTCTCAGCCTGTCCTCATAGGGGAGGTGCTCCAGCCCTCTGATCAGTTTTGTGGCCCTCCTCTGGACTTGCTCCAACAGGTCCATGTCTTTCCTGTGCTGAGGGCTCGGCTGGACGCAGTACTCCAGGTGGGGTCTCACAAAAGCAGAGTAGAGGGGGAGGATCATCTCCCTTGACCTGCTGGTCACGCTTCTTTTGATGCAGCCCAGGATACGGCTGGCTTTCTGGGCTGCAAGCGCACATTGCTGGGTCATGTTGGGCTTCTCATCAACCAAGACGTTAAGCACCACCGACCTTGATGCCTTCCTAAGACAAATGCACCCCGAGTACTGCAGGGAAACAAAGGAAAGAGGAAAGCTACAGTATTTAATCTCTTGTAGACATCATCTGGTTTGAAAAAGACAGGATCCATCCCTTTTTCCTTTTCACACTTGGCTCTGGCAAGCTACAAGCCACCAGCATGGTGAGAGCATCACTTGCACAGCCGCAAGCGATCTGCAGCTCAGGGCCCAGGCTGGGAGACCATCGTCCCAGCTGGACTAGTGCACGCAGCCCTTTGGCACCAGAGCATGATGTGTAGTACAATCCCAGGTTCTAGCAAAGGTATAGCCTATTTATAAATTACAGAAATGCTAAATGAGTGTGGCAAGCTGGAGGCAGCATTTCTTTGCTGTTTCAAACTCTGCAAACCAAGGCAACTCTTTACATATAGGTTTTAAAAGTCTGTCTCCAGGTGACTGAGTGCTTGCAACAACCATTTTTCTTTTCTGGGTATTTTAAAGCTTAGGCCTTGGACAGACACGTCGTTCTCACAGATTAATAGAACTTTGTACATACAGATGACAATAAAAAACAACCCCAGCATAGATGGATATTTCCATCCAGGACGCAGAAAGGTTCTGGGTGGAGGCCATGTGGATTTGATTTTCCTGCAGGCAGATCAAAGGAAAGCCATCAAGAGCGTCTTACTTGACTCCAAATAAACATCCATGACCAGAAAAGAGGTTACACAAATGACAAGCACCAAGCTCTTCCACGCCGGAAAAGCCTCATGTGCTTTTCTTTTAATTAAATCCTTCCTCCATAGCACCTAATTGATACCTGGACAAGCAGCTGTAATACACTCCAGGAAGTCTAACCCTGTACTTTGCTTTACTCACGTAACACAGACTCAGTTATCACAGGGCAAGCTCCAAATTTTTATTTTCTTGACAAAAAAACTAGAAAAAAAAAAAAAAGCTAGTAAAACCCTAAGACCATCTTCCTTCCTTTTTTCAAGCTGAAATACTTAGTTCAAAGAGATGTGCTTTTGATGTCCAGCCTATCCATGGTCTGCATCTGAATTTTTCCTTTTCTTGCCCTGGTATTGGTATCTCCTAGACTGGAGCTCAACCACTTCTTTCAAGTCATCTGCCCGAACAGCTCCTTGCCTCTACAAGCCAAGATCAGTCAGCACGGCAGATGGATTCATACCTCTGACCCCTGAGAAAACCGATCGCTCACACCACAGGTTAAAGAGCTTGACTTGGCTGGTTGTTCCTAAATCAAACTTTTGTTATATTTCAGCTTTAATTTAGATCACCTAGTCTAACAGATGCTTTACTCCAGTTTACCCACAACAGATTGCAAGTGATGAAGAATCCACAACATTCCTAAAAAAACATTTTTTGAACATGTGAATCCTCTAACCACTGCATCTTTGCTTTGCCTTTCTGTAGGATACTTTTTTTCCCCATGTTACCCAGTTTCTTGTCTTCTCCAATCTCTTCTGTACGTTCTAGATTTCAAATCATCTTTGCTGCTCCTTCTGAGGGTTGGCGTTATATTTTGCAAAACCCTAATGCCAGGGCTCAATACTCCATGCTAAAAGCATCTGCAAACGTAGCAAGACACAGCAGACCAGAAGACAAGCACCACGATATGACCACCTTTACCCACCTATGTTTCTAAATCCACTGGAAACTCCAATGAAACTGTGCTGACCAGCACCAATCTCATACATTCGAGCAGATGTCGATAGCACCTTCTCTCAGCCAGCTCCCCATTTTGCTGGGGACTTAGTCTGACCAGCTTAAATTTTCACAATCATTCTGCTTCTCCTGGAAGCATTAGTAGAACATTATCTTGCCCTTAAAACATACCTTGTACAGCTCTTTCCAGTGCTCTTGGGAACAAGCTGCTATTTTACAGACTTAAAGGAAGATGGTTAATGCTTATGACTCTGCCTTGATTTTGTAGTAGTGTGGAAATTACTTTTACTGTTCATCTAGGATAGCAACACTTCCAGTCTGCCTCTTTCGGAGCACAGAAATGATAAGAAGCAGGTTTCCCCTCCTGCACAGAGTATGACAGCTCTGTATTGGGACACCTGGCATTAACCATCGCACAGCTTTCTGATGTTATTGTTTAAATCCTATAGCAGCCAGAGATTTCTCACCAATACCTCGGGTTTCCTGCAGCCAACCGAGCGCACCTCCCAACCTCTACCTGGTTCCCCCACAGCCAGCTTTCCTGTTTACATCTCTGCCATCACTTCCCTTGCGAAGGCGAAGGGCTTTGGGAACAGCACAAACAAACACGCGTTTCCTCAAGCTGCAGGCAGTTGCGTGCCTCTCTTCCTACCACCGTCCTTCACCCCGTCCCAAGTGTCACTCGCATTTAACAGCTTATATTTCCTGTGCTACATTTTAATAGGCAGTTCTTCAATGCTGTAAGATAAGGCAGCGTGAAGTGCCCGCTGAATTCACCACTGGCAAGAGCGATTTAATTCATACACAGCAGAGCAGTCAATCAGTGGAGATCACTTTGGGGTCAACCCGTATTCTCAGTCTGATGGGTAAGGTTGAGTTGTGCAAAGTGCTGCACGCTCATGTTTTCATGCCAATTCCTTCCCCAAAAAGTTATGTCTTAGGTACCTCTGCCTAGTCCTCTGGCACATCAGGAGGTGACTTAAGCCTCCCATCATCCTTCCTTTGAGCAGCATAACTGGCGAAGGAGCTTCTCATCCTGTTCCCGTCAGGGTTTTTGGTGCACTCAGTATCAGCTGGAATCTCAAATCTTCCAAGTTTAATTGGGGAATATCAGAACATTAAGACCAAAAAACCTGCTAAGCTTAGAAAATATCTAGTAACAGCTTATGCAATTCTATTCATTTAACAGGCCACAACACACTGTTTAAAAACACCAGAAAATGAATACTGAAAAAAAGCAACATTAGCTTCTTGCTGAAGATCTGCGAGAAGAAAATATTTACCTTTTCTCTGTGGGCAAAGCCCCATCTATACCTTGCCTAACCCCAAGAAATTATTAAGGTGATGTCTAAAATGGAGGACAAAGATATACCCTGATTTTTTTCCAACCTCCTACTTGTTATTCCCTGTCCCAAGCTGTGTTACAACCATTCCATGCATGTTCAGCAGATGATAATGGAACCGCAAGTGTTTATCTCAATCCAAAATGGCTTTTTTTTTTCTTCCCTTAAACTCAGATTTAATGAGGGTTTTAATTCTTATTTACAAAGGACACAAAATCAACAGGAGGGGACATGGAAGGATGCACATCTACTAACTTGGTTTTCTTTTTCCTTAAGGTGGTTTCATCCAGTTACAGCCTCTGGCTTCCTTGCTTAGGAATTACCTGCGTCTGTCACCATGTCCGCTAATATCGTGGGAGCAGGTGAAATTTTAGAAAGCAAGAGCCTCGGTCTGAAGATGGGTCTCTGCTGCATTTGTGCAAAAGGACGGCAGCTCCATGCCCAGCACTCCAGTGAGATGTTTTGGCTCCCAGACAAGACGGCGGTGGAAGTGCATCATGCCAAGACTGTCCTGCAAGGCCTTGTTGCCTGATAGAAATTAATATTCAGAGAAAACAGTGATGGTCTTCCGATGCGATAAGGGAGAGAAATACACATGTGCTGCCCAAGAGCAAGTTGAATACGAGCTTTGCTAAACAATTTGCACCATGATGGGAAACCACAAGTTGCCTGAAAAAAACAAAACAAAACCAAAAAACCAACCCCCTCAGCCTTTCTGAGTCTGACCAAATTCCTTTCCAATATTAATTTGCAAGGTGGGGCAAGAGGGTGTTCAAAAGTTTATGCCTTGATGGACCTGTGAGCTGCTTCTTCATCCGGGGATGCCTTTGCATTAACGTTAGCACCATGACGAGGCAGATGCCCAACCCATGTTTCCTCCACCATGGGGACAGCCCTGGAGAAGCTACCAGGCCAACACTGTGAAGATGCTGCAGATACTGATGCAATCCAGTGCATGCTGTGGAAACCTGAGGTTGTGCCAGCACAAGTGTTGAGTTAGGGGTGGCCTCACAGACCCAGCTTCAGAGGATTCAGTGACGAAGTCAGATGACAACATCTCCATTCAAAATAGGAAGCCAAGGCAGAAAGCCAGCTACTCGTCCCAATCTGGCGCTCTCCCTTGGAGATGCATGGATGATGGATGCCATCAATTCTGAGGTAGAAACCGCATCCTTGCTTCAGCCTGTCCAGATGTGCTTGGGCTGTAACGAGTCCATGGAGAACCTGGGAGCTGAGTCCTCATCCACCACACGCATCCAAGCACGTTTTAGGAGGAATATATTTAAATGCATATATATAATGCATGTACTTAAAAAGCTTAGATTAGCTAAATGTAACAGAAGTTACTAATGTAGTGGCTGAAAAAATTGCCTGCATCCCTTTATAACAAGGCAACGCAAGGGGCTGGACACACAAAATGGTTGGTTGACAAACGGCCAACACTTGCCTTGCATACATCTTCCTGATAACAAATAAAGTTGGAATTTGTGGCAGTCTCGAAACAAAGCTCTAGACTTAGCAGTATTCCTCTTCTAGGTGTCTAGGTAACACTTGGATGGGAGACTTACAGATGCACTCACAACCAAACAAATGAAGTCTAGCTGAAACAATGTTTCACCAAAACCAACAGAAAGACAGTGACCTCTGGAATTTGGGGCTACTTGCAGATGTCCTAAAGGATGCCATTGACTAAGTAATACAAAAGGTACTTTAACCCTTGGCAGTGATTCATCTAGATATTTTTTCTAGCAAAAAGCCTTATTACTGAGGGAAAGTTCCCTATTATTTGCAGGAAAATTCAGAAGAGAACAAGTAGACACTAATTTGTTAAAGAGACAGATAAACATGTACAGGAAATACTTCTATGAAGGTCCTGATCCTCTGAAGATTAATAATCTACAGTACTGGAGGCAAAACTGTGACACTGAGGAAATAAGTGAACTATAAAAACAGGAAGAAGTGGAAGTTTATTTTTTTTATGTTATTTTGAGAGAATATTTGTTTTTCTGAAGCTTAAGATACCGGCAAAAGCTTCCATCTGCAGGTCACACTATTCTCTATACAAAAGCAGCTGCAGAGTTTCCTCATCCAGGTCCCCAGAGCTGTCAGTCTGGGGAGGCCATCCTGCACATTACAGATGAGCTGTCTCCCTAGCCAACATTGTTGTTTGGTTTTCACCTCATTTAAAGTCATTACAAGTCACTGAAAGGGCTGTCACTGCATAGACAATGCTCTGTAGGTGATACCAATAAATCAAGTTATTTTGCTGTTGCATTTCCCCGTATGGCCACAGGATGAAGGTGTTCCCTCCAGATATGTATTTTGGTACATTTACTGTAATACTCTTTATTAAGGTAGTACTTGTTGGAAGTGAAGGGTTTTGCTACAGACAGAAACTATCAAGAAAAGCTCTTGCCTTGCTTTTTGTTCAAATGAAAATAAAACCATCACTACTGTGAACTACAGCCCCTGCAAGGAGGCAGAGGGGACATGCTGAACCCAGCCAGCACTTCTGCAGCGAGTTGGAGACATAACTATTTTTGGACCATCACAAGTCACTTAAGCTGAGCAGACACAATCACTTTGTCCAGAGGCGCTAACCTCTTCTCCCATCTCAAACATCTCATGCTAGCTCATATTGGCACCACAAGGAGCCACCGGACTTGTGTCATGTCTTACACATAAGCTATCTTACTTGAGTCAGGCTGAGACACAGCACTGCCTATGGGTCTTCCGCTACTAAAGAAGGTGAGGAGAGCAGGGGACAAGGACACCACATCAATTTATCCTCATCCAGGAACTTTTTGAAGCAACTTCTCCACCTCCTTCTTGCAAAAGCCTGCAATCTAGATCATTCCCATTGCAACCAATGCTACACAGATGTACTGAATGCCACTCTAAGAGGTGAATCAAGCTCACATCTGTCTGCAGAATTCCCAGAGCATGGAAAGCCATAACTACAGAAACAGAGTTTAACTTAAACTGAAAAAAGAGGTTTGTTTAAATATTTATGTTTCTGAAATGTTCTTGTCACTTTGCTCCTTAGTACCATATACTCTTGAATTACTTTTGCTCACTGGAAATTATCCCTTTGAACTTGGGCAATAAAATGAAATTTCCACACTAGTTAGCAGATGCTAGTTAACTATGGAGGACAATGATCTACACCAAAAAAATTCAAGTGCAATACTATCAACCTAGCTTTCCACTTGGATTTGACCTCTACCACAACTGCACTGAAGAACTAGATGTTATTTACATGCTTACTGTATGGAACATTTGTGCAGATATATAAACATCTATAAATTGTATCAAATACTAAGCATTTGCTATTTCTCTGACACAGAATATAACAAGACATGTTTTCTGGTTTTGTACATACCAACTAGGACAGTGACCAACTACAACACCACTACAGTCAATTAAATTGCAGTAAAATCAGAGAAGCAAACATCCGACTCTGAAACAATTTAAGATTTCAGTTCACACAAGTTATTCCTGTCTAGAGAAATGCCGATGCTGCTACAGTGGCATAGAGCGCATCGACACGCTCCCCGATGACGAGAGACAGGCAAAGATCCGTGCTCAAAAGCACACCTGAGCCAGCCAGGCTACCTGGTGGGTACCTGCCTTACACCAAGTCACATTCTGTTTTCAAGTGATTACTTACATTAAAATCCCGCCAAACTGCGGCACATGCAAGCAGACAAGATGTTAATTTTTCCCAATTTTTTTTTGCACCACCTTGTAGCTCTCCACATTCACTGATGGTATTGGTAATTAAACAACTCGCATCAACCACAATCAGAAATTGGAATAACAGTAACAGACAGACAGAGCCCTTGAGCACCAGCTTCTAGGAAATCGCTATCAAGAGCGTTGTTAAAGTTCACGCTCTCTGGCTAATTAAGTATTTGAGGCAGCGGTGAGAAGCTGCACCCATATGCAGCCCTTGTCAAGGCTCCCTGTGTTTCACACCCTGAGATGTCTCCAAGAAATGTAATTTCAACCCTGAAATGAAACCCAGACGTTCTGGCTTCACCCTTTCTTTGCTCTAGACAAAGACAAAGGAATGAGCTACCAAAAAAACCTGGGCAACGCTTCCACAAAAATACCAAACTTTGACTCCTGCCGTGAAGGCCATTCACCATGTGTGAGCCAATTATGAAAATACAACAGTCTGTTTTGCTCCACCGTCTGCCAATACCCAAGAGATACTTTCAGAAGACAGAGACTGGCTCTTCAAGTCCCTTTTTTTCAAAGCATATAAAAATAGCATGAAGTAACAAAAATGCACAATAAAATGACAGTGCTTTGTCTGAAGCTTCCAAGCCTTGGCAGCCCTGCTTCCAGAGCACACAGGGCACAAGGACAGCTGTAAGCCAGCTGATGTTGAAAGCATCGGACATCTCTTCTCCTGGGGCATCTCATGGCTTCTTGGCTTTGCACAGCCCTGGCTGCACAGGGCGGTTTTGCCTTATTCATTAAATCAACCAGTGTTTGAGGTCCACAGGTACTTCAGTAAGTCAGAGATGTTGCATGTAAATTTCTGCCAATGACACCAGAAAGAAAAGAAAAAATAATAATTATAATAAAAAAATCAAGCAGCTTTAAAAATTTCCATGGCACTTAGAGACTGTGGACTCTCCTGCCAACCAAGGTGGCAATGGGGAAGGCTGGGCTCTGGTGCCAGAGACCCCAGACGCCCATCATGCCTATGATGACCAGCTGTTGCCGGTATGGGGGATGGTACGGGGACTATTCCAAAAATCCCGCTCCTGGATAGTACTCGGGACTTCCTCGTGACCCTCTGCCAAGCAAGTGGCATTGCAAGCTCAAAGAGGCTCCTCACTTGCTTTCCTGAAACACTGCTGTGAAACAGGCATGGACAGCACCTATGAGCCTGGCGGTGCCCACACTGTTTCTGAATAGCAGTTTTTATTAATTTTAATCTGCTAAAAGCTGGCAATGCAATAATCCACACCCATGGGCTGCTGAAGATGCTACATCCCATTTAGATTTGTAGGGCTAAAATTAAGCACTTCCTTTGATACAGAGTAATTTTTGCTTGGTGCACCAATGCTTGTTTGGGCAGGCTTTTGATTCACCTGGGGCAAGCATGCTCTTCAAGCTTAATTAGGCCATATCCCAGGCTAAAGACTTTAATAGTTAATTGAAACATCGCACCAACCTATGGTGTGCTCTGCATGTCTCTCATGCCTCGCGTAGTGGAAGCCCAAGGGTGGGAGAGTAGCTTGGGGTGGGGAGGTTTAATTTTAGCCAAAATGAAGAACACATTCAGCATACTGCTTAGCTAAACAAATAAAATAAAAATCCACTCTGCCACAGTCCTACTTCATGACATGGGCAGACTAATTTATGCAGGATCCATAACACAGAAGAGCGTGAATGGCGAAAACCATTCACAAAACTAGAGCCATAGACAGCGTAAGCCAAGAGTGCTGTGCTATGGCAACGCGGGGAGAAAGCCTGCACAATGCTTGAAGCTACCAAAGCTTTGAAGCTACCAAAGCACTAACATGCTACTTAAACCCATCAGGAACCTCATCCTTGAGCTGTCATGCCAAAGGCATGGCCTTGCAGAGGCTGCTGGCTATGCTCAGGCAGGACGCTGTATCTTCAAGCTACCTCTCTGTCACCAAACACATGGGAAATAGCTTCTTATATAAACAGGTTTCTTGCAAGCTTACATATCCCTGTGCTGGGTTGTTGTGTGTTTTTGTACGAAAAACCACAAAGCCCAATCTCAGAGAGACTTTTTCCATGCCTGCCTGCACACATTTGATTGGAGGGAAAACAGTGGCCGCCTTCTAACCTTTACAACAAGCCACTCTTGACAAAATTAAGGCTATCCTGCAGAGGGAAGTTGCCCCATACAGAAGCACAAGAAGAGATTAGTATATTTAGCATTTTAATTAGATCATGAATGACAGAGCAACACTCCTGCAAAAAAGTTCCTGTATTTGAGAGGTTCCAAAATAAAATTAATATACAGAGACTGGATCTTAGCCTTTAAGTATTTCCTTCTCCATATTTAAGGTCTATAGCTTCAGAATAAGTTAAATATAAAACAGCAAGAACCTGTACAAGCTGTGAACGCACACAACCCTTTCAACTTATTTTATTCAATTAAGCAGAGAATCTCTCGCGTAGCAGCATTCACATTTCCTGCAATGCAGCACCTTCCAACAAGCTACGTTCTCCCCTCTCTTTAGTCTTAAGTTTTCTCTGGGTTTTAAAAATTTATCTTTGCTGACAAGGGAGTTTCTAAATCCCCTTTATGAATTATACAGCAAGAGATGCTTGAACCAGGTGCTCCATCAGGCACATTCTCACTGAAGCCATACAAGGAAAAGTCTACTTGGTTTTCTGCCATCTCACCAACCTAGGGCAGCTAAAGCAATCTATAGGTAGGACCTTTCTGGACCATGTATTACACATCCTCTAGAAAAGGATTTTAAGCTTCTGGAGGTGTTTTCTGTCCAGAACTTGAAGCTAAACGCCAAATCAGCAAAACACCTCAATGGACTAGCTTCTTTCATTGATGAAGAGATATCATTTTCAAGTGTCTCGAGATGCAGGACATAACAGGAAGATTCACCTATGGACTGAAGAAAACCTTTCCTCATTTTCTGTACTTGCTGCAAGAGACCTTGAACACAGCTTTAGGCACCAGACGGGTTTCTCCCAACACAACATCACTTCTGTAAAATGTGTCACAGTTCCCTTCATCATTTGCTGTGCACCATGGATTTCCACGCCAACCACAGCCATCCGTCATGCTTCAGTCGCCTCTCCTTGGCTATTTACTTAAGGCTGGGTACAGCCAGGAATTCCTTCATGTAACAAAATGTACAAACATGCTTTTATACGGTGCATTTCGACACTGGAGAGCGCTCTCTCTTTTCCGGCCTGAGGAGCTGGTTTTACTCAGAAGTTCACGGAGCAGCAGAGGTTTCTTGATGACTAAAGTCATATGCAGAAGAAGAGGAAACCTAAGGAAATGACAGCTAAAAAGAGTGTTTGTTTATTAGTCATTGGGAGCTTCTTTCAATTAAAGAACTAGCTAACCCCAAAGCATCCCCATTCCTTAGGCTGTTTTGCAAATGGGTTTGGCATGACCTTGTGTTCCCTACCACTTCATGGAAGAAAGAAGAATGGGGTTTTCCTCTGCAAATTTTGCAGCAATTTGGCACGGTCACGCAAACGCGTAAAAGCACTGTCATTGTACCTCCAGAGTCATCTGAAGCTGCACTACCATCACGTATCTGGGTGACATCAAGTACGCAATCTGATGAGGATGAGCCTGAACTAGCGGCTGGGGTTGAAGCCAACAGCATGTCCCTTGCTGCCCTGCCACATTGCTGGGCATCTGCGCTCTGCCAGGAGCCAGAAAATAAGACACAGTACTAGGCTGAGAACAAAGCCAGGTGCTCTGCACCTGATAAGCCTCTGAACGATAAGCCAAGGAAGACGCTCACCATCTGACACCTGAAGATGCTGTCTGCAGAGACGAAGAAGATTCATTTCTACTAGTCTAAGAAAAATACAGGCACCACCTACTCGTGCCCCTTGGAGCAAGGGGTGACCCAGCTGGCCCAGGTTCGTATCATGGCAGTTTACAAAACCATGAACTGGAATGAATCAGTACCAAACCCATTATTAGTACTTCTGCTGACCCATCACCAATTAAGTCAATAATCCCATGGGTCTGCCGTCCCATCCTTCCCTTCTCTCTCTACTGCCCCTGCTTTAAACATCTGTAGCATGAGTAAGTCAGGAGCCAGGGCTCTCCACTGGTGATCCAAGGTGGATGACTGTCTGGAGAAGGTCCAACCGGGGATGCTCATCTCTAGTCTCACCTCTACCATTTGTACCCCAAGCACAGAAACCAGAGCAACTCTTTCCTTCTTAAAACACGGGCAGGGAAGCACTCCTTGCAGTCAAGTATATATTTTCAGAAGGGTAACAGGCCCATGTAGAACCACAACTTGGGAAACGGTCTTGTGAAAAAGTATTCCTCCTATTCCCGCAGCAGAGAGGAAGCAGAAGAAGGAAATAGTTTAGCAATATTTAATTGTTCTTTCTTGATACAAAGTTTGCACAAAAGGTATGCGTTTTACCGAAACCTCAAATTTTAAGTCCTGGAACAAAGGACACACTTTCCTGTGTCATCTTACCACAAATCAACACACAAAACTTAGATACATTCAGAATCCAAAGAGAACTGGTTTGCAAGAGCACCTAGAGATTTCATTGCTTACATCACTGCAGAAGCTGCAGTGCATTTTGTCCAAGAGAGGCAAAACGAAAGCAGCAAGTGCTCTCCTCCTCACTGCTATTCCCCTTTGGTATTGTCTCTTTAAGTCAGTGCTGAGAAAGCAAATGAAGCTTTGGACTCTCAACACCTATAATTGCATGAGTTATGTGGCACTGACTCCAGAAGTTTATATATTTTCTTTTTAAAACATGAATGGGAAAGTGCACACAAACACCCTCCTTTCCCCATCCCTTCCTTCCCATAAGGAGGAGTGTTTGTTTTTTTATTCGACCTTATGAAAGGTTGGGGAAGCTATTCCACCAATACTCTGATAAAGGTAGCCCACGCTTCCTTAGAGATACAGTAAAGGGAAGGGGAAAAAAAAAAAAACACCCCACCCAAACACCCCCACCAGCAACAAAGCTGCTAGAAATATTTTTTAATGACTTTTGTACAGAACAGCAAATTATATGAACAAATTAATCCAGTTTACAATTTACCAAGAGCTTTCCCGAACAAGAAAATATAGAGGTACATGGGTGCAGAGGCACTAACTAGAGCAGAACTTCGTCACTCCATAGCCAAACACTCACGCCCAAGACACAAATGCCTCAGATGGGGCTTCTTGTCTTTCAATTTATAGATCTTTGTGATCACCATTTCTAAAATAATCCACAGGGCTGTTAACTTTAGGGAACAGTCTTTTTTCTTGCTTAAGGGGGCTTGGGTTGGAAGGCGGACTCTTCTGCATGTCCCAGAAATTTATTTTGGGGACCTTGTTTAAAGGCATGCACGAAGATAGTGGCAGATTTTGTTAAGCTGTATTTTTTTTTTTTCATTCATAGGCTGTGATTTCAAAGGCTCCTTAACCGCTTGCTGGTGAGGATCAGCACGGCAGAGGACAACAGGCACACCAACCACCAGCTCTACACCAAAAATCTGGGAGACCCCAGCTACATCTTGGCCTCTGGTCACGCATTTCATCACAAGCATTTCTCGGACCTAATAATAAAACCAGGAGAGAAGCAACAAAATTTTTAATCTGCAAACACAGGAGAGAAGTTGGGTAAAAACATCACTGTAGTGCAACCACACATATTTTAACATAACTCAGCCCAGCATCATGCAAGACGGCCATGGCAATCCCAGGACCAACAAAGTCTCTTGGAGCTCAATCCAAGGCACTGAAACAAGCCCATTTCTGCCTCCCCTTTATTGGCTGTCTGTTAATCATTTCTACACCTAGCACATATAAGCACAACTTTTAGGTGGGGGAAGACACCCCCTCCACCCCCCCACGCACACATCAAGTCAAATGGATAACATCCCCCATCTTCCTTCTGCCTCTGCCCATCCACACCAAGCTGTGTAACTCTGTGTTTGGAGGGATTTTAACCAAAAATGGTCAATTACCTGGACAAACTGACCTGGGAATGTTTATGACTTCTGGGTAAGGGTGAGGGAGATGCAGACTTTTTAATAACCAATAAAAGCACAGACAGACCCGATGAACAGCTCAAAAAAAAAAGTTCACATTTATCATACAACCTGTTTTAGGAACTCCTGTAAAAAGACACATCACTGACCTGATAAGATTTTCCAACCAGTAAGGTTTATGTACACACAGGCATAGGGGGAAATGGTTTATTTGGGCTTTAAGGTTCTTCCTGTAGGATGCAGTGTTTATAAAGGGTATTTCTAGAACTTCCTGACTGCATTTGTGAGACCTTGCTCTCCATACGCCTCCAGCTCCTCTCCACACCAGCCTGCCTGTCCGCGCTATTTATACCCAGCGCCTTAGAAGTACAGAGGCTGAAGATGTGTCACAAGAAGTCCCATGGTTCACAAAGCTCCAAGTCACTAAAGTAGACAAGACACAGGAAAAATCACAGTTCTCCTTGATGTGTTTTTTTTCCTAGAAAAATCTACAATTTACCCCGTCTATAACACATAATGCTGTCTGGGTTTTTAACTGCATCTTTAAAATGCATTTAGTGTCCTTTCTCTTT
>NW_010123419.1:85447-94694 GCF_000699245.1 Pterocles gutturalis
CTTTCCCTCCTATCACTCCCCCTTTATTTTTTTATTTATTGTTTTAAAACAAGCTAGCTAACTCTCTACATTTTACTTCCTTCAGAAAACAAGCAGAAGCTCATCTCCAGCATTGCTTAATAACTTTCCAGCCATTCAATATTTGGGCTCTTATGCAGTATTACAATACTGAAATGCTAAATACTTCCAGAGGGGGAAAAAAAAAAAAAAACACAACAGGAAATTTTTCTCTTAAGCAGCTGCAGTGGTTTAATTGTACTGCAGCCTTTTATTCTTGTTTTTAAATGCAGAAAACAAGCTCTGCTAGTTCAACTAAGCATCAGATGCTT
Source organism: Pterocles gutturalis (assembly GCF_000699245.1). Classification (NCBI taxonomy): domain Eukaryota; kingdom Metazoa; phylum Chordata; class Aves; order Pterocliformes; family Pteroclidae; genus Pterocles; species Pterocles gutturalis. Next base: position 85,777 of record NW_010123419.1, read on the forward strand.
TTTTAAAAACACAAGGTCATTCATGCAACGCAAGTATCAGAATTACTATTTTACAAAACTCTGTATCATTTCTTAACCTTTCTACCTTTGCAGCCACCGAACTGCCTATATCCAGTAACAACACGTAAAGCAATGATGGGCTGCAACCAGCTTAACACCTCCCATGCCAAGTTTCAGTCAAGGATGAATTATGTTGGCAGTGCTATAAATCTCCAGCAATAAAGTTTTTGCTGTTAATTTCACCAGTATTTAAAAAAAAAAGCGCAAGTGTGCTCCACTGAATTATCAGTGGCTGTCTGTAATTTATACACACACACTTTAAATACATGGAGTGTAACAAGCTCTGAAATATGGGATTTACACTGCGGTCTAACAGGGGTGGCTGTACCCTGGCTCTCCATTCCCACTGAGGCTACAGAGATTTTAAGAAAAGTTAAAAAATAAAAGTAAAAACTAAAAACAAACAAACAAAAAATCAGCGCTGAACAATCAGGCACCTTGGGTTTTATGAAACGTGATCAAGTAAGGCGGCTGCCTTGCCAAAACTATGGAGAAGATGGTAGAAGGCAGGTCTAGCCCCCACTTTCATCAACGTCCTTTCCCATGAAGCTCTTCAACAGCCAACCTGGCAGCAGAGGAAGGTGAATTTCTCAGCTTGCTGGCCTTGCAAGGACCCACTGCACTGGGCATCTAAGGCAAAATTAGGCATTCATCTCCCCATTGTGCTGCTGGACTTCTGCCTTCGCACCCCCACCCACACAGTATGGACAAACAATGGAGAAATGCAAAGGTCCCAGCATTACAGGAGTCACATTATTGAACAAAAAACAGGTTAACCAGCTGAAAAAATCCCAAGAGTGCTTTGAACTAGCTCAGGTGATACTTTCAGATCTCTACCTAATTTTTAAGAATCAAACTGTTTGTAAATAACCTGCAGCCCCAGACCCAGAAGCCCTGCGGCAGCGGCTGAGCCCACCCGCCAGCTCTGCCAACGCCTTCCAGCAGCTCTTTACCACGTCCCTTTGATTACTGGAAAAACAACAAAAAAAAGTAGCTCTCCAGTATTAACACCTGGATACACCTCATCTCAGCCCTCAAAGAGCTTATAAAGACCCCACAAACAACTGTCCCGGTGGTACCCTCCTGGCAGCCCAGCCCAGAGGCAGGGTGATGGGCTGCAGGGGAGGAAGGATGCACGTGATGAGCTGCCCAGGCTGCTGCTGGCTACTGGGGCACGAGCCCAGCTATTCCCCCCGCCTTGCTTCATTTCAGCCCAACTCGAGGCAAAGCACACGCTTCTCTATATGCTGCAACTTGAAGCATTAGTAACCTTATATCAGCTCCGGGGCATACCTTTCCACTCGTAAAACCACGTAAACAGCCAGCTTGCCTTCCAAGCCTGGCTTAAAAAGCCAGGCGGGAGTGTTTGGACATGCCAGCGGAAGAAGTGCAACGAGCGGAGGTGAGCAGAGCTCTCGGCTTTTGGCCAGCACAAGCGAGCTATGGAGGGTGGCAAGCACGATGGGTATCTTTTCAGGCAGCATCCCCCTGACCACGGGGACCTGCTCAAGATGCTACAGGTAAGCAACAATTTTGGCTGCAGAAAAATGAATGTTGCCCATATTTAGAGGAAAGAACCCATCACCTACAAACAGATATACACAAGGCTATGGGAGAGCCTTCTTTCACCTCATGTCCCCCCTCTGAAAACTACTTTCCACCGCTAGTATGTTAATTAATAAATAAAAGAATAAAATAGTCTAGAGACTCAAAAAGAAAAAGGAAAAAAAGATTACATGGATGAGCTTTAGCTCAGATGCTAATTGCTGCTAGTGGCATCAACTAATCCTAAACATGGACTTAATTCCTGTAAAACCACATCATTTAGGAAATGTTGTCTCTCCGCAGGCAAGGGGAGGACGAGGAAGGAGCTGGTTGGTAGGCGAGACTGTGGCACAGCAACAGGCTCTGGTGTTTAGGGAAGAAGCTTTGTGATTTCCCACAGTGTTTTGAAACTCTGACTGCTGTGCAAACACCTTCAGAGTATTTCAGCTACTGTAAAGGAAACTAATCTTGCTCCTAACTACTCAACAAATGGTTAAGCAATGCTGAACATTTTAATGTAGAGCATAGGGAGAGATGCTGCCTAGTCTAAAAAACTAATGAGACTATCCAAACAGGACGTACCTATAATGCAATTAAAAAAAATAATCTAAGCATTTCCAGACCTCCTCGGGACTTGAGTGCATGTGCAGAACATGCTCCCGTCCTTGCATGGCAGCGCAGGTCCCTACAAGCAGAGAGACATGTTTCCCGTACACCAGATCAAAAGACACTATCAGGTTTTACAACACGTCTCCCAGTGCCATCGGTGCAAGTCTCACAAAGAACAACAGCAGAGGTGTAACAGTGACCAACTCAACTTTCCTATTCAAAAAGGGGGGGGGAAGTGGTTGCTCTCAACAAGAGACACACACTTTTGTTCCTAGAGAGAGATGTACACAGGTAACAAGTCCTAATGTTACTTTTGAAAAGCCATTTAATACATGCGCAAACAAAAAAAATCCATTTAATTGTTTAGGTAGTTCACTAAAGTCGCTATTTTTGGCTTGCATTTTGCCTAGTTTCTGTAGCTTCTCAGCCAGAAAGCTCTCGCTAGCAAGGAACGGGCTGCACCACCACATTCGTCTTCAGGATGTGAAATGCTTTTCTCCTTACTAGATACCGCTGACAAACTCCAAGGACTCTGCAGAGGTGGGCAAGTCTGCAATCTTGCTTCTGAAAACACCACAGACGGGGAAATCAAGTTATTTTGTTAGAAAGCCCTGTGACCCCTCCTCCCCATGCCTGCCACTAAGAATTTTCCTTTCTAGATGCAACAGCCATCAGCTACCGGGCTCAGCTGATAGACTCAAGATCTCTCCTCCGATTACAGAACACATAGGAGTAGAGAACAAAGGGGAGGAAAAAAAAAAAAGAAAAAACCAAAACATAGTCCTTGAAGTGTGAGTTGCAAGCAAGAAATTAAAAAAAAAAAAAAAAAGTTATTCAAAGAGCCTAAGAACAAGGAGATCAGAGACAAAAACAGTAATTTGGGTTAAATCTGACTTAGACCTACTGCAACAGGTAGAACCTGCCGGCTGTTGGCCGTAAGGTCTTTAACAGCCTTGAAAGCTCGCTTTGTAATGCTGTTTTTGATAAAACACAGCTTACTTTTAAGGTGAAGCATCTATTTCTATTGCATGAAGCAGCCACTATTTCATTCCAACAGCTCCATCAGGTGCACATTACAGGAGACCACCTTCTCCTAATGCTAGGGAGAAAATTTTGCCAGGAGGGTTTGATGTGCACCAGGAGTCACAGCAATGGCAGAAGTCCTGCTTCCAGACAAGAGCGACATGTAAAAGAACAGAAATAAACCAAGCAAGAGGCAAAAAAAAAAACCCCAAAACAAAACAAACAAGAGTGCAAGGGAAAGGAAATGAAAGAGCACAAAACAAGAAGCGAAACAGAGAAAGCGGGCAGGAGAGCACTGAAACCCAGCCAAAGGAGGGAACAGCCCCACGTCGGCTCCGCACAAAGAGATGCTCCAGCTTCAGACGGAGACAAAGCTACACCTCTCCATGCTAGAGAGCCAGCCAGCAGGCACCAGAGCAAGCCCCGTTCCCCAGGTGCAATGGGTACTGGGCAGTGGAGAGAAGAACCACCAGTGACTTTGCTGGAGAAGGGACAGCAGTGAGGCAGAGCAAAGACATCCTCCTGGACTTAAAAGAGATCATCTTCCTCTGGCCACCCAACATTTGTGTGGCATCAAGCTGGAGTAGGAAAAGAGGTGAGGAGCATTGCTATGATATTCATAGGTAACAACACCAATGGTCATTCTGATATGATAAAAACCTTAAAAATGACTGTGCCAGTGGGCAGAAGCGCAGTATTCAGGCATTGCTTTGCTATTCTTGCTGCATTACCAGGGCTCACCCCCATGCCCCAGCCTTGTTTTTGCAACCCGCTGCCCTTGACTTGCCAAGCAGGGGGGACCAGCAGACGGCCAGCCTTGCTGTGCGAGGAAACGAAGCGTGAGAAACAACACGGGCAAACCCAACCTTTGCTCCAAAATGCTGATGCAAAACCAAAGCTGAGGGTAAGGTGCAAAGGGAAGGCATCAAGAAGGCAGTCGGCACAGCCTAGCTGCGTTTCACCGCAGCTTCAGAGGGTCACGTTTTCAGTTACTGAGCAAGCACCAGAAAAAGAAATGATTAAAGGAACTTTGACAAGGAAAGGGGGTGGACGTGGGTAGAGAAAAGGGAAGGAAGGAGAAGAAAACTCACAAAATCTTGGCAGAAAAACAATAGGGTGGGAAAAAAAAAAAAAGGAGCATTAGAAACCACCAGCTGAGTTGACCCATGGCCAAGGTGGGAAGAAAGGGTCAGTACAAGCAAGCTGCTGGGAGATGCTGCACCACTCTCCTTGCCAGTAGGCTTGAAGAATACTTCTCTTACCAGTGTTGGGATTTATGTGACAACAGCTTCTCACTTGCTTTTGGAAGCCTACAGAAGTGGGGACTGCTGTGGCTTGCATCCACTGTCAATCAACTCTGAAGTCTATCTGTGCCTTTTTAGTCAACTGACCTTTTTTACTTTCTTCCTTTTTAAATTTCTGCACTGCTTCAGAAGTGTAAGTCCTCCAAAAATCAAATACCCCACTTAGCGAACAGGGGATATATAAAAAACGCAGTGTCCAGAGCTGTACTTCTAGTTTTACTGATCTCTGTGCCCTCTCCACGCCTGCACATCTCTTCCAAGAAGAATTGCCTTCTACTGTTAAAAAAAGAAAGGGAAAAAAAAGAGGAAAAAGAAAACAAAACACTTTTTTCTATGAACTTGTTGAAAGGAGCAGTTCCTACGGCCAAAGCTGGTCCTAACAGCAGAGAAAGCAAGAGGTGCACCTTTGCGGATGAGCCACAAGATCTCCACTCCTGCAGAAACAGGGCGCTGCCATTCGATGGGCTGATCAACATGTATCCCTGCTTGTATGGGGATGCAGCTGACTGCCTACACCCTTTCCGCACTCAAACTTTCCAAGTACGTCTCTCCCAGGTTTAATACCTCTGGAGGATCACTTATTCCTGCTTGAGGGAAGGAAATTGAATTATTGATTCCTCAAGCATGCCAGAACACGTAAGAAAGTAAAAGGAAGGATTGAAACCAAGAGTGAAGTTCTCTCTTGTTCCTGAGCTCCTATTTTCCAGCCTCGTCCAGAAGAAGGAGGACAATTATCATCATTTCCCTGTGGTTCAGTGGCCAACAGGAAACAATTCTGTGGTTTAAATCCAGCTACCAGCGAACGGAGGCCACGTTAACAGCGAGCCTTCCCACACGGTGTACTTTTGTTTGCAGCCTGGGGATTTAATTAAACGGGCAGATAAAGCCTACCTTTTAACCCACGCTCCAGGGTGCGCCCCAGTGAGATAAAAGATCTGGCTGCAAAAACAGGTCAAAGATGCTTCCATCACTGGCACGGCACCTCTGCCACACTCGGACACCATCCACCACGCTTCTTGCCAAGAGAAGTTGTGCTAAAAAACCTCACTTTCTGTCCCAAAGGTGGGTTGTGTATGTTTTTCCTCTTCAGCGCAGGATCAGGGTTACCCAAGGGCTGCTCATAGCTGTAGTGTGGACTAATGTGCTGAGAAATTCAAGTCCAGCTCCCTCCTGCTTGCAGCAACCCTCTTCCCACAGGTCTCCCAGTTATCCAAGCAAACACCCTCTACCTATGCCTTCCACCTACAGCTCCTTTCCAAGGCCTTTGATTCTATTTCCAAGACAGAAGCAGAAAGGGTAAATTCTTTTTTTGTTCTTCCCCTTCCTTCATCCAACAGAGCTATTATTCCCTTATAAACAGCAGCTTCTCCCAGTAACCGAACAAAGCAGCTACTTACATGTCATATTTTAAACAGGCATGTTTTCAGGCCAAGAAATAAACAGTTATATTTTGGCAATCCTTCATTTCCTGTCCTATTTGCGAGCAATAATGTCATGACACAAAGCATGTCCCATGCCTTCCTCCCCAGATTAAGCTTGCAGGAAAAAAATTTAGCTGAATGAGCCGCTTATGACACCTACAGAAAAATCATCAATATTGGGCAAAAGCATGGTGAAAATTAAGAAAAAAAAAAAATTTCTTTTCAGCATAAAGGGCGAACTGCAATACTGACAGACTCAATATACAGAGCAAGCACTGCCAGCCCCTGCTCAGCGACAGAGGGAAGCGGGATTTTGGGACAAGCGAAAGGATAAACAAGCGTGAGTCAAGTTTAATTTTCTTTCCCTGGACTGAGAAAAATGCACCACCCACAGCACTGGTGCGATCTCACGTTGCATTTTCCGGTCCCGGACAACACCACAGCAAGCCCCTACACCACCCGAGACATATCCTACTTAACCCAGCTCATTAAAAACCTCCAGGGGACCAGTCCCACTTGCAAACACTTGGCACGCAGCTTGGGGCTCACTGAAATAAACCAAGCGCGTGTTCGCCAAGCGGCGGGGACACCCCGGGGACACAGCAGCTGCCTGGTTCGGGCAGGACGTCAGGGCTCCATCCCAAGCAGCGAAAGGCTGCGGACCAACACTTCCTCGTTCTCTGACCTTTTCCATTTAATTACTTCCTGTGACTTTCTTGGAAACGTATCAGAAAGAGCAGGCAGCAGCCTCCAGGCATAACTGAATCGCTGTAAGGGTTTGGCTCCATCATTTTACTTACAAGCAGAAAAATGCCAGCAGCCCACCCGGGAGCTGCCAGCTGTGGAGGGGGTCACTGCTGCTGCCCCTCTCCTGGGTGCAGGCAGCGCTGCCCAAAACCCTCCCACCACTTACGCTCAGCGCTGCAGCTTCGTGTCTCTGATTTATTACTGGGCACCCCTGTTTTCCACCCCCTGCAACGTGCAAAAGAGAAGTGCAGCAGTGATGGCGGGGGGGAGAAGCAGAGCTAAAGGCTGAGATGCAGAAAGAGGCGCTGGCTTTGCAATGACAAATTGACCTCTAAGTATCGATCTGAAATGGTGCAGTCATGAAGGGACCAATGGGTTTCCAGCATCCCAAGCCCTATTTTTTTCTCTCCTCAGTTTTATAAATTGTTCCAAAACTCAAAATCTCATCAAGATGGTTACCAAGGAATTAAAAAAAAAAAAGAAGACAAAATTGGGGGGAAAAACCCTCATAATCTACTCAAAGAGGATTATTTTAAAATGCATCCTGACAGTGGTCCTTTTTTTTTGTGATCTGGCTGTTAACATTTGCTCACAGTGCACTCAGTGAAATGAGAATAGCTATGCAAATTAAAGCCAGATATCTAGGGCAAATAGCACGCTATACTACCATTGTTCTGACAGCTTGAGAAAACTTATCAGGAGAGCCTGTCCTTACTTCTTTTAACACCTTATATATTGAGAAAAAAAAAATTAAATCACTTCACCCACCACTGAAATGAAAAACAACCCATGAGTCACCGGCTTCAGCGACACTATCAATCAATGCAAGGCTGGAAGCGAAGAGCTTATGGAGGAAACCATGGCTTACCTAAAACACCCCACTGTGCCCTGCAAGGCAAAGGCCTGGACTAAGCTCCGACAAGCCCAAGTGCAGCCTCCAGATGCGCCCCAGGGTAAGGACCACGGTGCATCATCTCCCCTTCAGCCAACACATCCAGCTGCCAAGAGCTAACGCTGGCCTGGGAAGTGGGTCAAGTACCAGCTCGCCATGGCCACCAGCGCTCCCCATCTCCCAGCAACCGAAGCAAACCGTTGCTGGATTGACTGGTGATCCCAGAAGAGGTGGGGTGACCCAAGAGTCTCCATCCCCAGATGGGACACACACAAAAACCATTAGGCAAAGCATCCCTTGTCACGGCAGTGTGGCGGCATGCGAAGGAAGAATTTACTCCAAAACAAACTGCAGCCTACAATTAAGGGAAAAAAAACCCCAAAACCATCAGAGCTGAGCACTTGCTGTTTTACACTGACACTCACCTCCACACCAAGCCCTGCAGGAGAACGCATCTGAAGCAACATCTTCCCACAAGATGAAGGTTGGCGACCACCAGCTTTGGTTCACTAAACCGGGTTAGGCTTGCCCTTGTGCTCTCAAGCCCAGAGACACGGACCCACCTCTCCTCCTCTTGTCCAATTTGAGAAATGAAACCAAAAATACCAAACTAAGAACCGACGGGTTTTTATTGGAAACGAGCTGGCCACATTTTTCCAGCCTGCCAGGTCATGGCAATCCACGAGAGAGAAACTCAAATTTTTTTTTTTTTTTTGGAAGAACCATACCAACTTCAAAATAACCACAATTTCAGAAGCTACATGTAAACATGTATTTGTAGTCTCTTCATTAAGAAATGCCAAAATAACAATTCCTCTCAACACACGTGTTGCAGGCAGAAGCCATTTCCTTCGCCGCTAACATTTCTCCAGTAAATCGCCTTAAAATAAGTTTGACGTTCCAAAGGTATAAGGGCTGCACATGCTGCCAATTACGATTTTTTTCAGACTCCCAAAGAAACGAGCCAAAAAGTTGCACAATTTCGCCGCCGCTTTATAAGCCCTAAGAGAAGTCATTTTAAAGTGCAGTACATCCTATGGCACTTGGCACAACACCAGTCCTGCACGCAAAGTGAGTCATTTCTCTTGACTGTCAAAAGCCAGGAAGAGATAGCCAGGAACAACGTTCGGGCCAGCGCGGCTCGTAGAAGCCTTTCCTGTCATTTTGCTGTAATATCTTTTAAGTTTTATTTTGGTGAAGAAAAAAAGGGGGGGGAAAGGGAAAACAGCACCATCAGGCATTTTGAAAGCCCTGGTGCGGCCTCTTGGGGGTTGAAATGCGGGAAGGGCTCCCGAGCAGGGTGTCTTTGCAGGGGGT
>NW_010123420.1:0-319 GCF_000699245.1 Pterocles gutturalis
CCCACACCAGCCCCTTCCTCGGGAAGGGAGGTGATGTCCCAGCCCATACCTGGAAGCACAAGGACCTGCTGGCAGCGTGCCCGTGACCCAGCAGGAACCAGCCCGAGTCACTGTGGGAAGAGGCTTCTGCAGCCTTCCCCTTCCCCGTGCGGTGCCTGAGCTCTTCAGGGCTGCCCAGCACGTCCCCCACACACAGCACTCGGCTCAGAGACCCAGGGACGGGTCCGTTAAACACCCTAAACATGGGCGAGAACGCCTCGGCGAGGCAGGGCTCCCAGGGAGCAGGGCTGCTGCGGGTACGGCGGCCGCGGGCGGGAGT
>NW_010123420.1:461-4434 GCF_000699245.1 Pterocles gutturalis
TCGGGCCCAGCTGCAGGAGGAACCGGCCCCGGGGGAAATATCTGAGCCTCCGGCTGTCTGCCAGGCGGCTCCCCGGCCTCCAGCCCAACCCCAGTGCTCGGACGTGCTGCCTCCCTACCAGCCCAGAGGTCTCCACGCTCACCCAAGGCGTTCCCGAGACAGCCGCGTTATCTCTCGCCCACACACGCTCAGCAGAAAGCGGTTCTGGAGCAGTTCTGCTCCCGCAGCCCCACGGGCGCCCGACCGCGCGGCCCCAGAGGGATCTCCTCTGCCTTTACCTCCTCATTCTCGCTCCAGTTCCAGACGTCCAGCTCCTTGCTCTTGGTCAGCCGCATCTTGATGGCATGGGGGATCCAAATGTTCTTCAGTTCCTCCACGGAAGGATACAAATGCCCCACGTCAGGGTTCCCCAGCTCCTTCCTGCACAGAGAACCACGGGAGACCGGGTCGGATGGAGTCGCAAGACGCTGTCCAGGGCGGGACACCACCGCCCCACGACCCGCCAGCCCGTTGGGAAACCTTACGCAGGACAGACAGCAAGAGCCAGAGCTGCAGCCCGGCAGCTGCCCCGAGCAGGGCCCTGGGAAAGGGGTCAGCGAACGGCAGCAGAAAGGGCCGACGCGCGGTCCGGGGCCTTTTGTCACTCTGCAAAGGGAGGGGAGCGAGGGCTGGGGCTCAGAAGCGGATCACGGGGGGATCACGCGGGTGTCTGAGGGTGACGCTGCGCAGAGCACCCGTACGGGGCCACAGAGCAGCAACGAGGCTGTGCCAGCGCAGAGCCCACAGGGAGATGATCAAATTATCGTTATCAGATGAGAAATGCCCCCAGCTCTCCAGAGAACAACCCAGGTGGCGGCACTGCTCAGAGCCACCGCCCCAGGAACAGTCACCTACCACTCTCCAAGAGAGATTTCCTTTCCTCTGGCGATCTCAAAGCCCCCTCTCTTCATCACGGCTCTCTGAAAGGCATACTGGCAACGAAACACAGGCAAGCGTCAGCGCGGAGCACCAGGCTGGGCTTGGGGACGCGTGGGTGACAGCCAGGCCAGAAGTGGGGAAAAGACAGGGACGTTAGAGTCGGTGACAGGGGAAAAGACAGCGAGGGACACCCAACCATCCGCCCGCTCTTCTGGGCTGGTGGCCGGGGAAGCGCGCACTGCCTTGCTGCTCCTAGGTCCTGGGGGCTGGGGGAAGGAAAGAGAGACTCTAGCGCAGTCCCGTCAGCTCTGTCCTGGCAGGAGATCTCATCTTTTCCAACTCCAAACGCATGGCTCATGCTACAGGCATGACCAAATCCCAACGTGTCCTCTGCAAACAAACCAGGGTGACGCTCGGGCGGAGAGCGAGAGACTTAGAGACAGCGAGACCAGAGTGAAAACACCTCCGCAGAGCTGGGCACGCAGCGAACCCCGCGGGCCGGGGAGAACAAGCCTGCTTCTGCCCCCAAGTGTCGTCCCCACCTCAGCCTGCGTCTTCCAGAAATCTGCCTCCTTGCAGCTGTTCACCTCACAGTTAATGACCAGGACGTCCGGCAGGCAGCGGATGTTCCGGGTCTGCACCTGCGGAGAGAGCTCGAGATGGGAGTCGGGCAGCACCGAGAGCCCTGGAGAGGCTCAGGACCGGGTCTGGCATGTGATGCCCTCTCCCCTCCTCCAGCGCCTTTGCCTGCAGATGCTCCAGCCCCCGGAGCCCCCGGCCTGGCCGGGGTCCTGCACGAGCAGCCGAGGCCAGGAGCAGGCTGCCGCCTCGCAGAGGGTGCTCAGCTCCGGGGGGTTTCCCTCTGCCCCCCACCCCGGGGGGATTCAGCTGGGATCCGCGTTCCAGCGCTCACGCAGCCCAGGAAATACCCGGCGGCGTGCCGGCTCCCCGTCTGGGCCAGGAACCGAATCTCCAGCATCCGCTCAGGAGGTTTCCCACTGACTAATGGAGAAACTGCCCCGGCTCAGCCAGCAGCACGGGGCACTGGCGTCCTTCTCCCGCACCCCCTCGAGCCCGCCGAGCGTGACGAGCTCACGCCCCGCTCCCAGGCTCACCGTGGGCTGGTATTTCTCGCAGTTCTCACACCAGGCTTGCGTGTTCTGCTCCAAGCAGATGCTTCGCTTTAAAATCTGGGCGAACTCATAATCCTTGACCGGCTTTTCTGAAGGGAGAAAGGAGAATAACGTCACCTCCCGACACACAAATCTTTACCAATTTAGCTCAGCCAAACCTCTGGGGTTTTCCTCACAACCACCGCGGAGAAGGTCAACCCCCAAATCTGCCTTTCTGCAGCCAAAAGCTTGGCTGGTTGGAAACCCACCATGAGACCTCGGCTGCTGGCTCCGCCGCCGCCCGGCCACTGCAGCAGCTCCTCGCTTGCAGGTGTCTGTCACCTGGAGAAGTCACGGCTCGTCCACAGGGACAGCAAACCCCCCCCGGCCGTGGAAACCAGCCACGATAACTGCCCCAGGCCCTGCCCCTTACCGGTGCTCTCGGGGTAGGAGAGGGTGAAGAGCAGCGTGGAGGACACGCGGACGGTTTCTTTGCCGCAGCGACACATGCTGCAGTTCTCCATCTCGCAGCTGAACAGCTGCCCGATAACCGAGTCCCCTGAGGAGCCAAAGCTGCTGGAGAGAAAAGAAGCAGCAGGGTGAGCGGGATCCTGGCAGTCCCTGCGGAGCTGGGCTGAGCAACGGGGACCCCCACGTGGGGACCCCCACATTCTGGGCTGCACAAGGGCCACTCAGGACCAGCGCCCGAATTCCAGCAGCTCTTGGGGAACGCGGCATCGGGATTCCCGAGCCGGTGCCAGGCCAGGGACAGAGGTTCAGCGCAGGGTTCAGACGCTGCCGTACGGGCAGCTGGCAGCGCCGATGTCCCCATGCAGCCCTCAGGGCAGACGTGGGTGGCGAGAAAGCTCTTTCCAAAGCGATGGATGGGGCTTCTGGGAGGCAGCCCCCCTCCCTGGTTGGGTCACTCCCTGTCCTGTCCCCAGGCTGGGGATTTACCTGCTGCCAGCCCCCCGGTACGCCTGCGGTCCCTCCTGCTCCTGGGTTTCCTGGTGCAGCTGAGTAAGGATGAAACGGTTCCAGCTCTGAATCAGCCGCCCCAGGTTCACCTTCCCCGTGGCTTCGTCCGAGTCAGCCAGGATCAGCCCCAGCGCCGAAGCCTCTGGGATTGTGCGGAAAGCCCGCAAAAAGTTGCTTCCCTGGGGATGGGGCAAGAGCGGCATGTCACCGAGGTCAAGTGACAGGAGTTTCCACGCCGTCTGATGCCATCACCCGAGAACCCGGCACCACCCGGCTCCTGCTCCTCTGCGATCTCTCTGACCCTCCCGGGCCGCCCACATCCCCCCTGGGCTCACCACGGACCTGGCAGGGGTCTCCTCGGGACAGGTCCAGCATGTGGAAGAGCAAACCCAGCTCACAGCCGAGGCAGAACTCCTTCTGGCACAGGTGGTTCTGGACCAGGCAGCGCACTGGCTCCAGGAAATACAGCACCTGGCAGAGACAGAGCCGTCAGGGGGGTCCTGGGGGCAACGCTGGTCCGGGCAGGGCTGGGGGACCCCACCTGGATCATGCAGTTGCAGTAGGCGTTAGGGATGTGGGGCTCCAGCCCCGCAAACAGTGTCTTGTTGTAATGCTTGAAGTCAAAATCCTCCAGCCCCAGCTTGGAGTATTTGATGGTGACCTGAGCAGAGACGCGGGGCGTTCAACAGATGCCTTCCGGGACTGCAGGACGCTGGCGAAACACCCCGGTGCCCCCCACGGAGGCGCGGGCAGGGGCTTGGGCCCAGGTGGGTCCTTTGTCCCCGACAAACCCCCCCACCGTGCCCCGGAGGCCGCTACCTTCCGGTACTTCTTGGCCACCATGTAGAGGTGCGGCTCCTCTTCCCGCCCGATCGGGGACTCGGGGACTTGGCTGAAGCTGTCGAACTCGTTGTCCGTCTCTTTCAGCCGATAGGGAATCTGCAAGGGGGAAGAGGAGGGAAGAG
>NW_010123420.1:4450-4670 GCF_000699245.1 Pterocles gutturalis
CGAAACGAGCAACTGCTGGGCTTTCCTGCCTCCCCGAATGAGCAAAGGAATAAACCCGAAGGGAGCGGGGCCCTCCCTGAACCTGCACGAGGCCTCCACACCTTCCTTCTTCCAAGGGACTTATCGCTGTGGGAAACTACAGCGGCGCTGAGGGCGAAACACAGCCGTGTTTTCCCAAAAGGGCGAGGGACGTGCCACAAACCTCCGAACCGGACAGTTC
>NW_010123420.1:4681-4930 GCF_000699245.1 Pterocles gutturalis
ACTCCCCCCCCCTCCTGCCACAAGGCGACTTATCGATAGAACCGGGCTCCTGGCCCGAGGCGGGGACTCCAGCCCTGCCCAGTGCTGGCTCAGCTGCCGGCACCGCTGAGGAAAACCTGTCGCCTGCCTCCTGCGGCACCCCGAGAATTTAATCTCTTGCCCCCGTCCCGAGCCCTGCAGAAAGCTCCGCGGTGGTTCAGTGCGCAGCGAGAGCTCCATCCCTCCCCAGACTGCAGCCCCCCGCTGCCG
>NW_010123420.1:5089-5403 GCF_000699245.1 Pterocles gutturalis
CGTCGTTAAATCAAGGGCGCTGCGGGGTCTGCTCAGGGTGAGTCTCGAGGCTGTCCCCGGGGGGGTCCTTCCCCCAGGACCGCCGTGTTCATTTTCCATCACAACCAGACACCCCAGCTGCGGCAGGACACGGCAGCAGCGCTGAGCGCAGGCGTGTTTGGGGACAGGGCTCAGGCAGAGGGAAAACAAGAGATTCCGGGTCGCCAGGATCCCCCCGGGATCTCCCCACCGGCCAGACGGGGTTTGGCCGTTCCCTGCCACCGTCAGAGCTGCCCCTCGCTGCCCCTCAGCAAAGCTCTGTGGGGAACGTATCT
>NW_010123420.1:5419-5889 GCF_000699245.1 Pterocles gutturalis
AAGGGCAGCGCCAGCCACGGGATGGAGGAGGGCAAGAGCCGCCCAGCTGCTCCCAACACCCAGGGAAGGACAGGATCCCTGCCGGGGATCCCAACTGATTTTTGCTGGGAGAGACCGGGAAATTACCGGGGTGCCGGGGCAGAGTTGGCAGCGGGCCAGTCGGAGAGGAGGGTGTCGCTGGTCAGTGGGACGGGGATGAGCGAGAGCGGCACCAGGTCCTGGTTCCAGTCCAGGTGGGGCAGCGTGTCCACGATGCAGGGCAGCGCAAAGTCTGTCTCCCGGGAGTAGGTGTTAAAGGTGACCTCCGGGGAGTCGGCCCAGAGGTGCACGCACCCCTCGGAGTCCCCGAAGGCCAGCGCCTGCTTGCTGGCCGAGACATCGAAGGTCATGATGAGGGGCCCGACGGTGTTGACGTGGAAGATGTCGGCGGGGTTGGCAAGGCCGGTGGGTTCGCAGAACTGGCACTGCCC
>NW_010123421.1:0-13015 GCF_000699245.1 Pterocles gutturalis
AGGCTGATGGGTGCTGCGGTGGGAGCAGGGCGCAGAGAGCTGTCGGTCTGCGTCAGGCCATCCAGGGGTCAGAAAGGACCATCCCTTTCCCAAGAGTATTTCCCAACCTTTTTCCAATAATATTTCCCACGTGTTTGCACATGAAACCGCTCCTCTGCTTTGCCAGCAGCTGGAAGGTGTCAGCCTGCCTGGATTCCCGCTCCAGGATGGCAGCTCTTGTTGTCATATCACACACTTGTATATTTTCAGTGCTTTTGAATATCAAAGGCACTCGGGGAGCCCTTCCACCCGAGGAAGGAGGTCCTGCGGGGTGCTGGGGGACAGGTGATGGAGGTGACGCAGCTGCAGGGACGACTGCTCCTGCCGCTGCCTGGGATGCACTCACGGTGTGCTTGTCCTAGGTGACACCGGGTCTGGAGGGACAAGAAGGGGAGCTGCTGGTCAAGGGACCCTCCGTGTTCCGTGAGTACTGGAACAGACCCAGGGAAACGGCAGACGCCTTCACGCCCGACGGCTGGTTTAAAACAGGTACGGTGATGGCTTCCCGCGGCACCGGGGAGAGGGGAGAGGGGCAGCGGCTGCCGCGGGGGGTCCCCCACGGCTGCTGGGGGGGGTTGGAGATGGGGGGTCACAGCCTGGCTGGGGGTGCACACTGGGCTCAGCGTCAGGCTTCACTCACGTTAATTAGTCAGTTAAATAATGGGGTGTGCTTGGGGTTGCTTGCTTGTAAGTGTATACTGGTGCTTTACCTTTTCTGGGGACTTAAACTTCGCAACCTCAGCACCCGAACACTGAGCGGGATTTAAGCTTAACTTAAACGGGGGCAATGTCAGTGGGAAAACCCCCAAAAAGCCCCAAGGCGCTGGGTCCATCCTGCCTCCCCTCGTGCTGTCTGCGGGGAGTTTGCTCTCCTGGTCGTGGCGGTTTGGAGGTGAGATGTGTGGGGTCGAAGCCGTGGCGTGGGCAGTGCGGGCACGTGGGGGGGCTGGGGGCTGGGGTCATGTGGGGGATTTTCAAGGAACCAGTGTTTGTCAGTAGGAACATAGTAATTGACAGAAAGCTGCGTTTTCTGGGGAAAAATCCCAGTGGGGGTCTTCGGTGCGGGAGCGGTTCGGGCAGAGGTTTTGAAATTGGCGGAAAGTTGCGTTTTGATGTTTTTTAAAGTGAAAAATCTGAGTCCTCCAGGTAAAGAGACCTTTTAGTTTGAACCAAGACTTGTTTAATTTTTCCATGATACATTGTGGAAATGCGAAGGCAATGTTTCTTTTTCTGGGTTTTCTCAGGATTTGCCTTTTTCTCTCAAGAGAGGGAAAAGTTTCTGAAACATAAAATGTTTCCAGGGATGGGAAAACCTCTGGCATTTCCTTCTTTCAAACCAAACGTCACCAGAAGATAATATCCTAATAATAATAATAATACCTAGGGCAGGTGGGTCCTATGTGTGCCTTGGGAGATTTTATCAAATATTTCCAGCAGAAAAAAGGTCCCGTTATCCTGCGGCGGCAGCGGGTGCCATCGGGACTGTCCCTACCTGCAGCTGCTGTGGCTGGGCTGGCAAGTTCCTGGGCGAGAGCTCTTATCCCATCATGTGGGATAACAAATCCAAGAGGATACCGGGCTGGAGACATTTCCAGATGTGACGGGCCAGGAATGAGAAATGACGCCTCCCGCTCTGCGCGTGGGATGGGGAGCGGTCAGAGCCCTGGCGGTCGGAGGTCCCTGTCCCCCGGCACCGCTCTGCGGTTTAGATTAAACCACGACCCCACGGTTAATCTGGGCAGTGCGGGAGGGCGGGATGGCTCATTTCTGCCCAACCTCGAATAAACCCAGCTCTGAGTCCCCCTTCCCCTCCTCTGCTGGGTGTTAGCAGGGCCATCGAGGCACGAGTCGGGATTTGTGATGCCTTCTGTGTAATCTTCTATATTTACAGCTCCTGAAGAAGCTGTGATTTATTATTATTGTTATCCCGAAGCAGCCGTGGAGCTGCGCTGCCGGCGGTGTCACCGCGGGTCCCCATCCCGGGCGGGTACCACGGGCAGGGGCTGGAGCATCATCAGTGGATGCGCAGGGTGCAGGGCAATCAGCTTTCGAAATTTTTTGTAGTCAACACTCCTGATGAATATTTCAGCTGCAAAGGAATAGCGTGCATTAATTATGGCAAAGAGATGTCTTTAGGAGAAAATGATTTTGAAATTCAGTTTAATTTCATTGTAATGCGCCGCAAACAGGAAGGGAGTATGTGTGTTTAATTGGCTCTCGGGGGTAAGGCCGGGAAGATGGCATGCCTTTGTCACAGGCCATTAGTGCTACAGACTGCATAATGAGAGAGTACAATCAGCTCACAGCTGCCGGCTCCTACGGGGAGAGAATGATATTAAATAGAAATCAGTATAAATTAAACTTAACCCTTTCGCTGTCTGAGCAAAGCTCAGAGATGGAAATGGGGGGGGGTGGGGAGTGGAGACAGGCGGTTCAGGCTGGGTTGGGGGGTGCCTGGCTGACCCCCCAAGGCAGACCCCTGGCCAGGCTGCCTCCCCCACAGGCTTTTAACTCTCCTCCCCATCCCGTTCCCCCGCTTTCTGCCTTTTGTTCCTCTCCGACCGGTTGCTCCATCACTTCAGGATGTCGGGTCCGTGGGGATTTTTTCCCCAAGCCCCATTCAGCCAGCACTGACATGAGTGAGCCCCATCGCCCCTGGCTCACCCTGCCTGTCCCCACCGCGGTGACAGCCTTTGGAGATCACTCAGAGATGGCAAATGTCCCTAAAAAGCCACTTCAGGGAACGAGGAAATTGTGTCCCATCACAGCAACTGGGAGCTGGGGGTGACTCACCCCCGCCAAGCAGAGATGGGGAATTTTGGAGCAGAGACCACACTGGTGGAACCCAAAACGGGCCAAGCCTGGCCACCGCCGGGCTGGGATCTGCTCTGTCTGAGTGCGGGGACAGCGCGGAGAACTCCTCGGCTGTCCGTGTTAGCGGCGATCCAAAAACCCAGCGGGCCAGCAAATGCAGAATAAGGACCTGGTGCGCAGGGAGGGGTGTCCCGCGGTTGGCACTCGCCGTGCCATTAAGCGGAAGGCAACGGGATGTCTCCATGTGCCGAGCACCGAACGTGGGCTCTGCGCATACCCTCCCCGTGCCTTGCTGCCGTCTCACGAGGTGCCACATCCTCCGGGCTTTGCTGGGTATGATCAGCCTGGGGCTCTATCTGGGAGTCCACCCTTGGAGTTTGTGCAGACAAAGCCGAGAGCCACGGTGGCTGATTCCCTGCCTTGGTTTGGGGTCAGAGTTAACCTGGAAGGGCTGCATGGAGCTCGCCTGGTCTGAGCATCATTCCCTCTGTACTTGCCCCGGGGTGATGCTCAAACTGTGTAAGGTGCCTGCTGAAGGCTCACAAAGGAATCTGGAACTTTTAAGTCTTTTCTGGCTGCAGGTCATTTATTTCCCCGGTACCTTCCTCAGTTCTCTGTTTCTGGATGCTATTCTTGTAAATGGAGTTATCGTGGGGTTTTTTTCCAAAAGTACAGGAACCAAAAAGAGAGCCAGCACTTGCATGGCAGCAGTCACTTTCCCTTCTGATTGACAGCTCCTGTATTAAAACCTGCTTTTCTCCCACGAAACCATCTTCCCCAAGAAAACAGCCTCATGTTGAGCGTTGGGGATGGTCACTCCAGCTGTGAGAGGAGGATATAATAGTGCTGCAGGCTGTGGCCATCAGCACCCTCCTGCAGCATGCTCCTGCAGCTCCCTGCTGGGTTTCCAGGGAAATCTCGGAAAGCCCAGGAGCCCAACAGCTGCAAACCCCTATTCCTCCCCCGGGACAAGAGGCAGACGCCGTGTGTGCACCATGCACGGGCATCCCTCTGCAAACGTGCCGGTTTGTGCCTCTGGTTAGAGAAGGAACGAGGACATGTGTTTGTGTGTGTTAGGGGTAAAAAAAAGCAGCTACAAAGGCGTGATGCCGCAGGGGCTTTTTGATGAATTCGGGATCGTGGCTCTTTTGAGAAGGGTCTGAACCCGCAGTGTTGTGCAGGTGATGTACTGTTGCTCCGTCCTCTGTATTCCCTCCAGTTTGCCCCGTTGTCTGCCTGTCTCTCCATCTCTCCCATTTCCATCTGAGTGGATTCGATTATTTTTATTGCATTAACGCTGTTGACAGAGCTGCTTAGATCCAAGTCCCCTCCGGCCATTCCCAGGGACCCTGCTGGGTACCCGCCTGCTGTCCGACATCCCAGCGGCACCCAGCCCTCAGAGACGACCCAAACCCCGGGGAAAAATGCCCACGGCCGCCTGGCTCCTGCTGCTGCGGTACCGTCCCCACTGCCCTGCGTCCTGCGAGGTGCGAGGCCATCTCCCAGCACACTCATACACCGCTGAGCATGAAGAATAGAAGGAATAAGGAAGGAAAACATTTTTTACACTGAGGGTGGTGAAACACAGGTTGCCTGGAGGGATGGTGGATGCCCCGTCCCTGGAAATGTTCAAGGTCAGGTTGGACGGGGCTCTGGGCATCCCAATCTAGGGGAAGATGTCCCTGCCCATGGCAGGGGGGGTAGACTAGATGACCTTTAAAGGTCCCTTCCAGCCCAAACCATTCCATGATTTTATGAGCAATCCCCGAGAGCTGGAGGAAGGCAGCAGCCAGACGCCAGCCTCTCGGCTCATCCTGCTCCCCATCTTTATTCATCCATCCCAGCCCCGTGATGCTCCTGCTGCTCCGGCACTGTCACATTGTGTTATCTCTGCCCCAGAGGGAGCCAGCGTAGGGCAGCAAGTGGCTTTGGAGTGGTGAGGAAGAGGATGGAGGGGCTGTGAGAGTGATGGAGTGAGTCCCAGGGTGCCGAGCGCCGGCGCTGCCCGTGGGTTCCCCTGCCTGCGCAGGTGTGTTCCGGAGGGATCCGGCACTGCGCTGGTGTGTGCAGAGGGTGATAGGATCAGAAAGCAGTCTGCTCCCCCAGGGAAGGCCCCATTCGCATTTGCCCATACATCCAGAAAATTAGAATCTGGTGTATTTGGGGAGATTTATTTTCAATTACAGGTTAAGGCTGAGACATGAAATAGCACCGGGTTTGAAAGCAGTGCATAAATCCTGCAACAAATCCATGTATCTCAGCTCCATATAATAAGATTTTATTGATTGCTATATTGTATCTGTCAGAATAAAACTCCCTTAATGCATGCATCAGGATGGGGAAGATAGAAAGCTTGTTGGAAGTAGAATCTGATTCAGGGATCAATGCGCTTTGATTAATATATCGTTAAGAAAGTAAGAGTTATTTAACTTGTTTGATGCACGTTTCGAAATGATGACTCGTATCTTTTTTTTCCCTAAGCTGCCTTTAAAAAAACAACCCTGTAGCTTTTTTTCACATTGCTAGGTCCTGGTTTAGAGATGAATTTTTACTAAGATCCTTTTATGCAGGTCACAAACCCCCAGGCTCCCATTAACAATCATTCTTATGGCCCAAAAATCTTCCCACGTGCTGTTGGTGCTTTAGGAGAACAGGGTAGACCTGCTAGCTCTGTGTTCCCTCCGGATGCTCCGCAGTACAAGAGGGAGCTCTAGGGAAAAATAAAATTGGGGGGCAGGAATTAATCTGGAATAAGACATCACCAGGAGAAATGGGAAGCGCCCATTAGTTCTGGCAGACTTTCCAACACTGCCCAGCCTGGGGCATCCTGGAGGAGCCTTGGCCAGACACAGCCCATTCCTCCTCTCGGGCTGGTCTCCACGGGGAAGGGGCAGGAGCAGAGCGACGCACCCCCCGTCCCTCCTGCATGGGCTTTTTCCCTGGCGCTTGCTGGTCCCCAGGGATGCGCAGGTGTTTCCCTGCCAGGGAATCGCTTCCGTGCGTGGGGATAGCACTGCCACCTGAAACAGAAAATGCTTGAGCCTGATCAAGGCAGATTATAAATAGAAATGCATCTCATCAGCATGCTAATCTGCAGGTTTGCTGTTTGTTTGCGGTGCCTTTCCTAGGCACAAATCCAGTTAGTGTAAATTCTTATTTTTAAAGAAACAATTCCTTAATTATGATGCGTTGCAGATGGTGGGACTTTACCGGGTTGGTAAGCACAGGGGATGAAGCGTTGGCTCCCTCCGAGGCCGAAGGAGCTGCTGGTTGAGTCTGAGGTTAAGCTCGTGAGGCAGGCAGGATGGCAGTGCTCCCCTTCCTTCCCACAAATGAAAGGGCATGAAAGAACACCCCAAAAAAATGCCAGGCATGTCCTGAACACAGCTCCACGTGCTGCTTTAGGTTGGATATCCCACGGGATGTCCCACTGGATCCTCATGGGTCAGGACCAGCGGCTGCAGTACCTTGGG
This sequence comes from Pterocles gutturalis, assembly GCF_000699245.1. Lineage (NCBI taxonomy): Eukaryota > Metazoa > Chordata > Aves > Pterocliformes > Pteroclidae > Pterocles > Pterocles gutturalis. The sequence goes on from NW_010123421.1 coordinate 6,327, forward strand.
GCCAGCCATGCGCTGGGCTCCCCTTCCAGCCAGCCCTCACCAGAGAGGGGTTTCTAGAGGTAAAAACATAGATGGTGTGGTGTCTAGTGTATCAGCTGTGTGTAAAGGTTCCTGTATAATCTCAGAATGATCCTGACACACGCTTCTAACACCGTGGAGAGAGAATTTCCTTTTTCTGCTTCCCCCCTGGGCATTTATTCTTCCTCCTGGAGGAGACAAGACTGCCAGGTTTTCCCGATGGCTGGAAGTCTTGGGGTCACCGAGACACAGCGAAATGAAACCCTATGTTTCCCTGGCTGCTCACGAGACTGATGTTTCCAGCAGCGTGGGATTTGTGTAGGTGTAAATGCGAGCAGCTTTTGGCACAGAATTTGTTTACTCTCTGCAAAGCTCTGCTCTGGTTGGATCAAACAGCTCGGATGCCAGCCCTGGACTTGTTGGAGAACCTCTGCCACGCAGAGTCCAATTTCCAGAGGCGTGGAGCGATTGGATCCCAATGGAGAGTTGGTGGGGACAGCAGGCACCTGCATCTCCAAAATCCAGTTTTATCTCCAATTTTACCTTTCCTGCCGTGCTCTGGCAGTGCTGCTCTTCCAGCCTGGAGGGAGAGGGGCTCATTCGGGCTCTGACCACTGGGAGTGACCCTTCCCATCCCGTCCCAGGGGTTAACGCAGGAGACCCAGCCGCAGCTCCAGCTGGGTTGTGTTGTAGGGACGTCAAGCCGAGCTCTGCGAGCCCGTCGGAAGGTCTAGCAGCAAACAATTCAAGGCACATATCTTCCCTCACATCCCACCGCCTCCTGTCTTAGTCGCCAGCCTCCCATCGTTATCTCCGCTTGGTTTAATGAGTTGTCTCAGCAGGGGCTGGGACAGGTCACTGCCCAGGAGAGAAGAGGTGATGCTCTCCTGAGCCCAGGTGTAACTGATCCCTCTGCGGTTCTGCAGAGGGCAGGAGCCAAGGCAGAGGGTTTAGTCTAATGGGTTTTATTATTACAATTATTATTTTGAGCCATGCACACATGGTTACCATGATCTTCAGAGTTTTGCCACGTTCAGCCAGGCTGCCACACCTTGGAGCATTTACTTATTTATTAGCCTTTGAGTTTTCTTTTTCATCTTGTTGTCTGCAGGGATTTCTGTAAATATTTAAATGCTAATGTGAAAAGAAAAAAAAAAACCAACGTTTTTCATTTTTACTTACTCATTTTCTTCTCTGGCTTGTCCTCTGGGCAAACCCATCTGCAGTGGTTCCGGCTGCAGGCAGCGGGGGGGCTGCCTCCTCCCAGCCTGCTTGTGTCATATCAGTCACCCATGAGTTCCTGCTAATGACGAGCCAACCTACAAACTCTTGGCTGCCTGGCTTGCAGAAATGTTCCAACGTTTGGCGGGTTCCTCTGCTCTTTTCCATTAGGGGAGCGTGGTTCCCTCACAGTGGGGTGTGCAGCATCCCCTGGGCTGGGGGTGGCACTGGATGGGCTTTGAGGTCCCTTCCACCCCAAACCCTTCTGTGATCCTATGAAAACCTGCCACCCATTTGGGCAGGGTGGGGGGGGAGATTTGGAGGGGATGTGATGGATGATGCTTTCCAAGCTGCCCTAACGTGTCTGCAGATGAAGCTGAAGCTGGCAGCTCTGTTCGGGTGCCTCCTGCACGAGGACAGGGTGCAGTGGGACAAAGTGGCACCGAGGTTAACCTGCCTTCTCACCTGCTGCCCGAGAGCCTTGAAAAACCACGGCTGGCAGGGGAAAGCATCGCTGATTTATCTGCCGAGACAAGGCATAGCGGCGCTCCTCGGCGGTCCAGCAGCAGGTCCCCACGTCCCCCTGTCCCCTAGCTGGAAGCAGAGCGGGGGACAGCACTGCTCAGGATTACCAGGATGCAATCAGACGTGTCTTATCTACAGTTTCACCTCCCGGGTACGGGAGATGCTGCAGCCGTCCCCGCACCGCGCCGTGTCCCGCGGCCGCGCAGCGTGGTGAGGAGTGCCTTATTAGCACGGCTCTTCGGGAGATGCCCTTGAGTGGTTTTTTTATTTTTTTTTCCAGGTGTAAATGCCAGGGGAGGCTGTACCCGTGCTTCACAGGCTTTCATCTCGGCAGGGCTTTGCCCTTTCTCGCAGCGTGGCTCTGACAGCAGGCTCTGCGCTGCTGCTGGAATACAAACAAACTTCCCCTTGGCAGAGCATGACAGGAATTCATTCCAGGCTGGGTTGTTTTTTTTTTTTCTGCTTTCCTTTTTTTTTTTTTCCCTCCTTCTGGATGCTCCAGGGGTCTCTGGAGAAGTTTGGGGAGGGGGGAGTCCGTTGCTTAACCCCCTCTCTCCCAGGAGCCAGCAGATCGCACAGATGGGGAGGGCTGCAGAGCAGCTCCAAGCTGGGATGTGGTTCCCATCCCTGCCCGAGCTGGGGGAGAGGAACCAACACATCACAACAGCTGCATCCCTCCATCCCTGGGTACCAGCCATCGGGGCGGTCGGAGGGTCTGTTCCACGCTTGCTGAGCACCCAGTGCCTGCCATCAGTGCTGATGGGGGTCAGGCACGCGCACAGAGAGGCAAGGATGCCCCCGAGCTGCAAATCTCCTTGGCAATTTTATTATGTAAATAAATGGTGCTTGCACATACACCTGCTGCCACCGCTGCTCGTGGTGATGTTCGTGGCACAATACGTAAACAAACAGCGATTCCGTTCTAATAGATTTATTTCCTTTCTCGTGAGCCATTAAATTACCTCCCAATTTCACACAGGTAGAAATCTGTAACGGCGGTGAAATCTTGCTCTGCCTCGGTGGCTTGCAAAGTGTGCCAGCCACGTCTTGCTCCAGGATGTTGTGATAGAGGGAGGCACGGGAGCAACCGGCATCATCCGGGGAAGGGCTCTCACACTGCACCCGGGCAGCACCCGAGCAGACAGCAGCCCTGGATGGTGCTGGGGAAGGGGAGATGGTTTCCTCATGAATAATTGGTGCGTTATTAATATGCATGTGGGTTTTTTTTTTTTTAAAGAAGTTGCACACTCTTCCCCTCGGGAGCCTTTGATGCTTTATTAATGGTTGCGGCGCACACCAAACCTCGGTGCACCGCAGCGGGAGCTGTGCCTTGGAGCAGCCCCGTGCCCGTGCAGAAGCAGCCCATTTATTTTTGGTTGTTGTGTTCGGTGAGCCCAGAGAAGGCATTTTGCTGGTCCAGGTGACCCAGGGAGGGTGGATGGGCTTGGGTCCATCTCCAGCTGCCGTGCCAGGCTCTGGGGACAGCAGGCAGCCGGTCTCTGGGAGGTCAGCAGGTCTCACCATCATGGTCTGTGCAGGGTGGAAAAGGTGTGCAAAAAGCAGAAGTTTGAGATTTCAACTTTACACCCTGCATCAGGGTGAACAGGAGATTTTCTGGGTCCTCTTGTAACTTGGGGTGGATGGGGGTGACAGGGAGAGGTGACCAGCCTTCGGCAGCCTGGGCAGGTGACCCATGAGCTGGGACACAATCATCCTCTGTGAAGGAGCCACAATCCAGAATTTCAGAAGTGCTAATTATTGCTAATTAGCTACAGTTTGTGTTGGTAACCTCTGTTCTCAGCCAAGATGGCTGACAGCAGTGAAACATTATTCATCCCCATGCAATAAATCACGCTAAAGTTGCTCCTGTTATTTAGCCTATCATTTAGCATTTCATTAAATAGATCTGTGCACATACATCATCACTGCCGAGGAGGTGTCAATCCCCTTCGGCAGCCAGGCTGCGTCTGATCAATCCCAGCAGAGAGGCTCTGGATCCACCACGTGCCAGGTTGGCATCTCGCTGAGCATCCATCGGGCGTTGGGAACTCACCGGCCGATCTCACACCCACTGTTCGACCGGAGATTCCCAACAGCGATGCTGCTGCTGCTCCTAAAGGGAGACGTAGCTTGGAGAGATGAGGTCTCTCTTGGATGGATGAGATCGGATCCCTGAGCTGGGAGCTGCTCAGGGGGCTTTCCATCAGCTCTGGCATGGAGAGTGAAGCAGCCGAGGGGCTGCGAGGGCCGAGCCTGGGAGGACTGAGACCCAAACTGGCCAATGGTCTGCTCCATATCATGGACGGCATGCCCAGTGTATAGGTGAGGCTCTGTCTGAAGGGGCTCTCTCTTGCTCTGGGTTATCTCCTTCTGGGTCGCCCCTCTCTCAGGGTCTCTCGGTCTCTTGGACACTCGGGCTCTTATCTCTGTTCCTGGATTGCAGCTTTGGGACTCTCCCTGCCCTGGGATTTTTGGCTGGGAACAGGCTGAGCCTTGGTCATCAGGTAGTGAGCAGTGTCCCTGTGTGTCCCTCATCTGTATATTTGTATATATTTCCATTATCATCATTATTATTATTTCCAATATTATTGTAGTGTATTGATTACATTGTTCGTATCTCAACCCACGAGCCTTTTTTCCCTTTACCCCTTTAATTCTCTCCCCCATCCCCAGGAGGGGAGAGGGTGAGCAAGCGGCTGCATGGTGTTTGCTCTTAGCTAGGGTCAAACCACAACAGTGGGGGCTTTCTGCTGGAGCGCTGCTGATCCATCCGTGCATGCCCAGAGCAGACCCAGACCTGGGCACCTCGGGGTGCTGCTTTGCATCTTCTTACCCTGCACCGTGCTCGGAGGAAGGCTCCAGTTTGCCCGTGTGGCATCATGCGTTTGGTGCCCTCCCTCTCCCAGTGCTCCATAAATAAATTCCCCTTGTCCATCCGTGCACACTGTATCAATCTTGTTTAATAGACTGGAAAGCTTATTGTGTGGCGGCAGGTCGCGAGGAGTGTCGAGGTGATGGATTGCGCCTTCCCGGAGTCGAGCGTCGCTGATGTATAATGAAATATTTATGATTTATTCCAGCTAATAAACTGGAGTGAAGTGTGTGATGTATGTGAGCAGATGGGGGATCTATTGATGTGGTTTTCATTGCGTGGGGGGAGGGAAAGGTTTATGTCCGTAACGGAGACATCTCGCACAGCTCCCCCCCTCTGCCCGCCAAGGTGGGCACCTGCCCACAGATCGTCGCGTTCCTATAGATGGCCTTTAGCATTCACCTTCTCGTTGTTTGTCCACCCCACATCTCCTCCTGCAGCTTTTCTCAAGCACAGGAACTTCTGGCAGTGGGAAGAAACCATAGCGTTGGGCGTAAGGATGGGAGCTGCAGGGTGGGAAGAGCATGGTCTCTGCCTTGCTGCACTCCGCGGCTTCCCAGCCCTGCAGTGTCTGCCTTACCTGCAAAAAAATAAATTCCATGGATTTAGGAGACCATGAGACACTGAGCTGCCCAGGAAAGAGCGGAAGAACTTGCACCCCGTGAAAAGAAGTGCTTGTCCATGTGAGGCACAGTAGGCACGTGGAGCTTGGTGCTGCGGGATGCTCCCAAAGCTGGAAGCGTGGTGGTCAGAGCAGGAAGGAGCGTTTCTGTGGTCTACTGCTGGGCTGGACAGCCCAGGATGGACCAAACCTGCAGGTGGGAACCTGATCCTGCCCGGCTGCTCCGGAAGAGCCGTGTCCAAAGGCAGGAGAACGTGCCTGCCACCTGTGGTCCTCCTGGGCGGGCAGGGTGGTCATCGGGACCGGGCAGGCAGGGTGCAGGGCCAGGAGCGCCCACAACCATTTTAGGGAAGTGGGAGACAGGTAAGAATGAATCCCAGGGCAGAGCAGAGGTGGATGCAGAACCTCCTGCCCACTGCTCTGGGTGTGAGCAGACAGCCCCACATTGCATCCCTGCATCCCATCGCTGTCCTGCCAGCTGTTCCCATTTCTGCCTAATTAGCCTCCAGATCAGCATGCTTTGAGATCCTCAGCTGAAAGGCACCGGAGAAGGGCAAAGACTGATTATTCCCACTGCCTGCCTGCAAGCTTGCAGGGGTTCTGCCAGCTGGGAGCCTCCTGCTCGCCCCAACGTGCTTCTCGCAGCAATCCTCCGGATGTGGGCAGTGCAGAGGAATGCGGGAGGGCGAGCACCTCGCTCCATCTTATCTCTGGAAAGGAGGGATTGTGGTGCCAGGAGAGCAGCTGACAGCACACAATTCCTCCTGGAGTTTAGGGAAAAAAAAAAAAAAAAAGCTGAAAGGCTCCCCAAAGAGCAGGGGTCAAGCAGAGTGGCAGCAGGGCCAGGAGCTGGCTGCAGCCGGCAGCGGGGGGTTGGACCTCAATGATCTTTAAGATCCCTCCCAACCCAAACCATGCTGTGATTCCCTATATATCTGTACCTATAGAATTGTCTGACACTCCGGCAGTGTGCAGCCCACCCCCGGCTCAGCCAGCGCGGCAGCTGCTCAGTACGCAGCTCGGCGGAGCCTTTTCCATCTCGCAGGACAGATGCCCACTGAGCATCTTGAAACAAATCCAGAGGTAGTGGCGACGGCTGCTGTCAGGGAAACAACCATCCCACGGCCTCGCTGGCATCACCGTGCCGAGCACCAGCACGGAGCCACGCGCCATGGAGGCTCCTGCCACTGGCTGCTCTGGCTGATGGAAGGAGCCGGGTGGAGGTGGCGGGTGAGCAGGGATGGGGATGTGGTGTCAGGGACCAAAATCTTCTCAGCAGCTGGCTGCGAGGAAGGGAATACTGTTCCTGTCTCTGTGCTGGGGGAAGCATCTGAGCACGGTGCTGGCACTGCTGCTGGTGCTGCCTGTACCAGAGGGAGGATGGAGAGGTGATGGTGGGGTGCTCTTGGGGTTCACTGTTCCCAAGTGTTG
>NW_010123422.1:0-214 GCF_000699245.1 Pterocles gutturalis
ACAGCTGGAGACCGCTGAGAAAACCCAAAATACAGGAAAGCCGGCGCCTGATCGCAACAAAAATATCAGGCAAATAGCACACGCAATCGCCTCTCTACTCTCTCCCTTCTTTAATATTTTACTTTTATTTTAAATACCGGGCAGGGGGGAGACAGGAATGGCCTTACCAATGAAGCCACCTCGCTGGCAAACCCAGCTGCCGGGGACAGAGGGA
>NW_010123422.1:292-2597 GCF_000699245.1 Pterocles gutturalis
AGCGGGTAGAGGTAACGTTTGATTTCGCTTTGCTGGTGAAAAACAGGGGAGCTGAGATTAAAACGTGTCCCCCCCGCCCCGAGTTTTGCTCGTCCTTCCCTTCAGCTTTGCCATACCCGGACGATGGAGCGCTGGAGTTTCTCTCACCCAATTTAGCAAACAAATAAATAGAAATAAGGCCGGTAATCTCTGTAGAGGTACTAGCACGAAAAAGCAAAGACTATGCGGTACTTAAATAAACATATTTTTAAGCCAACTGTATAAACTAACCCACACCCCGTTCATTCGATCTGCTGAAGGTGTTTTCTGAATATAGGATTATTGCTTCGGAGGGGAAGCGCAGCTCAAAAGCGAGGTAATAAGGTTTCACTGTAAATACCTTTGTATTTATTTACAGTGTAACCCTTAACAATGCAACAGCAATTACTGATAAGCGTTGCCTTAGATAAGAGATACTGATAGGAAACTGTATTATCTTGAAAGCAAACTTTAGGCCTTAAATATCTGTAATCAAATAATCTTCTTCGCAAGTCTGACTGACAAGGCAGATTCTTTTCAGTTAATGAATTTATTGCATTTTGGTGGTTATTTACAAAGGGGGAAGGTGCTCCCTATTGCCCGTAGGTTCTTAATTGCAAATTGTCCAGAAGGTAAGATTCTTGATCTGACAAGATGTCAGTCTATGCAGCACTCATCTACTACCCTGGTAATTTTTTTTTTTTTTTTTTCCGAATTAAGGAAAAAGGAGGGAGGGAAGGAGACAAGAAAAAAAAAAAAAACCCACAACCAACTATATAAGAAAAACTGTCCCACACAAACTCTTTCTAAAATAATTTCAGTCCGAGCAATTAGGGCACTTACAACAGACCAGTAATGTCCCTACAGGACAGGAGTAAAGCAGAGCTATAAAGGTGTAAGAGTGGACTGTACAAGCACCTTTTAACCGAACTGCTGCTTGATTTTTTTTTTCCTGAAATCAAATAGTGCTTTAAAAATATATATTACAGAAGCGGCTTCACAGATGTGATTCCGCTCATTGCTATCAATTCTACGAAGCAGTGATTTATATGCTCACATTATATTTAAGAATATACGTACTACAGAATATCCAGCATCTACTAATCACTGTAGAGTTTAGAAACACGGGCAATGCGTATATGAAGCTATTAATAAATACGTAATCTTTCTTTAAATATAGATACATATGTAAATCCTATATATAAATACATTTGAAATACACACACAAGAGATCGATAGCTCGATATATATACACAGTTACACAAGGGCAGGAATCTACTGCATGTACACTTCTACCTCAGAGTTATCGATTAATATATCCTTACATAGGCATATTATTTAAAAAGCCGTAATGTTGTCATACTACTGTGTATGGTCAGACGTTTCCAGGTCTTGCCCATTAATTGCTAAGAAAACGTGTTTGTTTATTTGCCAACTCAGAGCTGCCATGGGAAAGTATTTTTTTCCTAGCGGATAAGGCGAGCTGACTAAGTGGAACATATTGCAGAAGAGACTGAAAAGGGATTTTTCGACCTGGCAGTTCCTAAATGGTCTTTGGAATTTATGCGGAGGGGAACGAGCTGTTCCAGCGACAAAGTGAGTTATGAAATCCCTTTTCCCTCTCTTACTCTCTCTAAATGAAAGTATTAAAATATACAGACGTGTAAAGGATCATTCCAACTGAATGGTAATTTATTAATAAACAAACAATCCAATACCTTCAGAATATTTTCAACAAAAAAAGAAAAATATTGATAGAATAAGATTAATACAGTTTCCCTTTTTATATATAGTGAAAAAAAAATCAGCGTTTCAGTCAATTTTAACGTCACTTTTCAGGGATGGGGGAAACACTTTCTGGCGTTTGGTCCGCAACATCCAACTACAAATTAAAAATAAATTACTATGTCGCAATTTACATTTTAAAACAAGTCCTTGTAAAAGAGGAAGGGGAGGGGGAGAAAAAAGAAGCTGGTACTCTACGCTGGACTTTTCGCCCCCTTTTAAACACGGGGCATGACAATACCTTAAGGGATGGGGAAGAGAAAGCGGTGGGGAACGGGAAAAAAAAGTATTTCTCAAAGCAATTTTAAAAAAACAAAACAAAACAAAACAAAACTTACGTGTTATTGGAGTAACACTGTCCTTTAACAAACCAAGACATGCTTTGGGGCTGTCTCTGTACAAAAGCTTTTCGCGTGAGCCCGCTTCCCTCCGCGGGCGCGGCGGGGGCTCGGCGGAGCGGTGCTGCGCGGTGTCACCCGCGGTGTGTCCCTGCGGTGTGTCC
>NW_010123423.1:0-5907 GCF_000699245.1 Pterocles gutturalis
ATAGCAATAATATATTTATAGTTATATATTTATATATAAGATGTGGCTATGGTTTTATTTTTTTCAACAGATTAAGAAACAGGTCTGGTTTCACTGTTTTATCCCTTCATCATGCTCCTAGCTCTTACATCAAACTAGTCACTCACATGGTACTTTCTAGTTCTCCCTCTCCCCTTAAAAGTCTCTGTGAGACTAAACAAACCTAATGAAAGGCAACAATCTAAGTCCTGCAAGGCAAAGAAGGAGCATATTTCCAAATGAAATATCACTAACAGAAGTCCCTTTTCTTCAATTCCTTTGTGAAAATGCATGACTCTATCCCTTGGTAGTCTAAGTGGCACAGAGTCAGACAGAAAAATTGTGGGATAATGGTAAGGCCTATCAAATAATTAGTGTGCAAACCCTGGAAATTCTTAAAGGATATTGTTGACAAAATCAGAACAATTTAACATTTCACCCTGATAAAGTTTGCTTTGAGAAGTAAAAATACTTAGAATCACAGAATCATAGAACCATAGAATGGTTTGGGTTGGAAAGGACCTTAAAGATCATCGAGTTCCAACCCCCCTGCCACGGGCAGGGACACCCTCCACAAGACTACGTTGCTCAAAGCCTCATCCAGCCTGGCCTTGAACACCTCCAGGGATGGGGCATCCACAGCTTCACTGGCCAACCTGTTCCGGTGTCTCACCACCCTCACAGTGAAAAATTTCTTCCTAATGTCTAGTCTAAATCTACCCTCTTTCAGCTTATAACCATTACCCCTTGTCCTCTCACTACACTCCCCGATAAATGGTGCCTCCCCATCTCTCCTGTAGGCCCCCTTCAGGTACTGGAAGGCTACTATTAAGTCTCCTTGGAGCCTTCTCTTCTCCAGGCTGAACAACCTCAGTTCTCTCAGCCTGTCCTCATAGGGGAGGTTCTCCAGCCCTCTGACCAATTTTGTGGCTCTCCTCTGGACTCTCTCCAATAGGTCCAGGTCTTTTTTATGTTGAAGGCCCCACATCTAACTTTATCACTTTGCTGGTCTTTTAGATTACATCAAAATGATTTATAGACTGGACTGCAAATCTCTGTTCTTGAGCCTCAGTAATACTGTTTTTGGAAGCCTTCTATAGATCATATGGCCTGATAGCTTTTTTTGTTTCCTTTTTTTTTAAGCATTTGACAACTGCATATGAACATCACAGTTCTCGCATATCCTTCCTTTTCTCTGGTCTCTGGGCTATTCCTGTCCAGCTGGTCATACTTTACTGTCTAGGGAAATATTTGAGTATAAATGTTTACACTTTTCAGAATAACATTTAAGCATTTCAAGTTTTCAATTAGAGTTTTAAATTTTGCTGAGTTACAACATGAGAACGTCAAGGGTATTATAAATCAAAATTTACTAGCTAAAAGTGTGCACCAAGGCAGAGAAAATAGATACTCAATGGCACATAAATCCTGCCTGATAATCAGTGACAAAGGAAAATAGAGAGCTACACTGAAGTTCATTTCCCTTTCTTCTTGACCACAGCTGTTCATCATTGCATTCTCACATGCACTATTGTTGTGGTTTGACCCAGCTAGTAGCAAACACCATGCAGCTGCTCACTCCCCCTCCCCGCCTCCAAAGAGATGGGGGAGACAATGAAAAGGGTAGAGGGAAAGGTGACTCATGAGTTGAGATAAGAACAATTTAATAACTAAACTACAATAAAATGGAAAATAATAACGATAATAATTATGTTGATAATAATAATAATATACAAATAATATAGAAATGAGTGATACACAGAGAAACTGCTCAATGTCCAAGGCCCAGCCCATTCCCGGCTAATGATCCCAGAGAAGAGAAAGTCCTGAAACGGCAATCCTAGAAAAGAGAGAAGAGCTTGGGCATCTGAGAGAGAGACACCTTTTGGACAGAACCACATCTATATACTGGGAATGACATACATGATATGGAATATACCATTGGCCAATTTGGGCCTTGATCCTAAACCTAAGGTTGAATCCTAATCCACTAATTGTGGGCTATGCTCCTTCCTACCTTCTTGTGCACCTGCATACTAGCAAAGCATGAGAAGTTGAAAAGTCCTTGGCTTAATATAAACATTGTTTAGCGATAACTATAAACACCAGTATGTAACCAACTTTCTTCTCAGCACAAATCCAAGACATAGCCTCATACTAGCTGCTGTGAAGAAAGTTAACTCACTCTAGCTGAAACCAGGAGAACTGTGGCAGCCAATAACATCTAATATTTTTCTGAATATTTTTTATTGTCTATGTAGTTCTCATTCATGTGTGAAGTTCTCAAACTTCGTATTCTTACTCAGTTATTTGCATCAGTAATATCATTTAACAGTAAATTTCACAGTCTAACTATTCACTACATTTAAAAACATTTATTTTTATTAATTTAAAACAGTTTGCCTGATAATTTTAACAAATGCCCTTGTGCTCATTTTATGAACCAGCCTGATTTGCATTCTCCAGAACAATAATTTTAATTATTTTCCCTTTTTCCCCTAAGACAAAACAGAACAATCTGAAGTTCGTGATCTGCTCTCCTACTAGCTTGGGATAAGCAGATGCCTGACTTCCATGGGGACTAACCACATGGCTGCATTTGCAAGATTACAGTCTTAGTGAATGATAGCTGTCATTTCTACAATAAAGGCTTTGTACCTGTAGCTGCAAAGTCTGCACACAACTAGCTGTAGAAGGAGACTTCTGCTCTTGAAACTTTTGCCCACAGGTTTCAGATAATAAAAGGCACCAACATTCTGTTCACATTACTATATATTATTAATTTTCACATGGTCCATTGGTGATTTTTGCTTATTTCATTAACAAGTATTTTTTATTGGAAAACTAATTAGGCCATAACCCAGCTTTCCACCCCCCTTTTTTTTTTTTTTTTTTTGCAATTCAAGCAGAAAGAAACTTTTGCTCTTTAAGGCACTTGATAATGCAAGGTTTTTTTTCATGCTTTGCAAAAATTTTACTGCTGCTGTCCATACCCATTTTGTTCATGTCAGATGTGGGGCTCTGTGGCTAGGACATGAAGAAGGCAGGGCTCACCCCCTCCGGCCATCTCAGGGGCCAGCACCCAGAGCCTCAGCCTGGCTGGAAAGGGGCTGTGGGAAGCCTGGCCCTGCTAGCTGGTCTTCAGTAAGTAGTGTTTGTAGCCTCGCATACCCCAGGACACAAACATTCAGATCTCTTTGTCTATTTTGTGAGGGTTTTCCTGTTATAAAGATAAGTGAGATAAGTTAAGGTCTCTCTCTTTCATCTAATTTCAGGCTGGATTGGAGCAACACACAAGTAATAACTCTTTAGGGAATAAGACAGGTACATCTTATACAATGCAAGGCCAGACACCTGCTTCCTAAATTACTCTGAATCTCTCTTACTCTTCTCTCCCTCATTCTTTTTTTTTTTTTTTTTTTTTTTTAAGTGAGGTATACATTTGTGTCACTCTAAACAGTGACAATTGCTCTCCAAACAGAGCTGACAATTGATCTGAATAAGTTCAGTTCATTGGTTGTTTTAGGCCACTAATTTAGTGCATAGATCAATTACACTTATTAAGTAAATATTATTATTCAGTATGATAAGGAGGACCAAGGGCAAAGGCTCTTTAACTGTAGACAAGAAGAACTTTCAATTGGTTCGCAAGGATGCTATTCCATCAATCCCAGAGAGCTTTCAAGCAGACATTAAATATAATAAAAAACCTGCACCCTAACACAATAACCACGAAAGACAAACAAGGAGAAACTGGAAGCTGTGACTAACACAGAAAAATTATATAGGAGAGTTGACAGAGACATGGTGGAAGTATGACCTCACTAGCTCATAACCATGGTGAGTTAAAGCTCAGCAATAAGAGCTGAGGATGGAATATAAACATATAAATTTGAACAATCACAAAAATTAGAGTTGTGACTTGATCAACAAAGTAGAATTCCAAAGAATGTGCAGGAATCCACTCCTAAAAATACTTGTGTTTATTACGAGTAGATCTAGCTGTGATGGGTCCCAGTGCTGCTGTTGAGAAGCAGCATTCAATTCTAAGACCAATTTGTAAAGAACTAAATAAGAAGGGATGAAATTGTAATAAGGGAACAAGAATGGACAGATGTGTGTGTCATATACAGTTGTTAACATGCAGATTAGAAGAAAATATACAATCCAATGGTGAAAACAGGGTTCAGATACAATGACTTGTGAGTTAACCCAGCAAACAGAAGTGGTGGTATCTTATCTTGTAAAGAACCATTTATTATCTAGGAAGTGGAAAGATTAAAAGGTTGCTTTAATTAAGAAAAATATCCACACACTCTCTTTTGGATAAGGATATAACAGAATAAACTTTCAGGAGAAGTATTAAATCTGTCCAGATGCCTGAAAGTCTTGAAAAGAGAAATGCCTATAAAAGCTAACATACTCCACTAAAGAGAAAGTAAGGTATTGTCTCAAACGCAGGCTCAGTGAATATCTCCCCTGTGCCAGGGATAAAAAGCAGCAATGACTAATCATGGGGCAGCAAATCACTGAGATAAGCAAAGGCATTTTTCTAATTTAACTAGTAAAGTCATACACAAAACCTAACCTGTCCTAGAGCACCAGAGGGATCCTCTCTCTTCTTCCGTCCTTCTAGCACCAATGCCCACTACTCACACCAGCCCCGGTGCTCACATGGGAAGGTGATGCAGGTGGTAGGGTCATTTCACCTGTGCAGTCACGCATGAAGCTGGTCTCAGAAGGACAGGGCAAGTAAAAACAGAGGGAGCCACTCTTAGGTGTGCTGCAGTCTTGGACTATGGGAGATCCTATTGAGCAGGTCTCAGCCTTTGACTTTGCCAAAGATAGCACTTGTGACTCAAAATGGTTACGGAGTGGCAGCTGCAGTTTGTCACATCGTTTTGCCTGATAAATTAACCTACTGTTATACTGTTTCTGCTCTGCCATCATTAAGAGCTTGACACATCATCAAGTTGGGTTGCAAATTCAAGTATATCTTTATTAGTGGTAAAAAGTTTTGTTTTGACACAAAAAAGTGCAAAATAAAACAAACCTACTAGGCACAGGCCTGTCTGGTTTAAATTATAATATGAATTAATTCTAGCTAATTCACAACAATAAGAAAGAACATTAAACAATTATTGAAGCTGTAGCATAAGTAGTAGCAAGCTATTACTAAGATTACAAACCACATGAGCAAGGGGATAACATCCATAGAAAAGACAGACAATATAAGATAATAAAGAGCTTAATAGCACCTGTTTAATAGTGCCTTTCAACCCATCATATCTAAGCTAATCCACTCACAATCTGGCCCTGGTGGGGTGTGAGAAATAGAATGAAATCAAATATGTTATGAAAACCTAAGTTTTTAATCCATTGTTTTGAGATATTACCTACAGCATTTTCATAAGTGCTTTTTGGAAAGGAACAGAGCTAATTTTCTCAAGATTTTGCATGTGTAAACAGTTCTAAAATTGTAGCCATAATACTATATTATACCAAAAAGCAGTTTCACAGAGGACCGCAATAATACAAAACTTTATTTGGTTCATTAGGAAAACTAATCATGACAAGATTTTAAGATAAGGGAATGGAGATCTGAATCCAAGGCACATTGCCTTTTGACCTACTCTTCATTAAATGCCTACAGTTCTCAGGCAGGCATCATCTGCATCTGGAAAATGCTCACTATTAGCCCAACTGGGAGTAGACTAGAGCAACGACCTAACAGGAAATCAAGAACATTTTTGCTGTAATAGGAACTTCAGAAAAAAATCACTACAAAGTCATGATACTCTAATAAATTAATAGACCCAATTCTCCTGCAGAAGGAAGAATATTTTAATGTTTGGGTTTTTTTTCAAATTATGTATTTAATTAGGGAAA
>NW_010123423.1:5917-7959 GCF_000699245.1 Pterocles gutturalis
AATTTCTGGTATGTCAATTTAGGTGGAAAAACCTCTCTAAAATACAAGGTAAACTGCATTGTACTTGAATTACCAAGTAAGATTATATATTGCCTGTAGCTAAACCTTCTGTATATTTTTGAAAAATAACCCTTATTTCACTTTTCACAACTACATTCTGCTTTTAATGCATACAATTACATATCCTAGTTATTTGTAAAATCCTAGTTATTTCTCACATCCTCGCTGAAACTATGCTAAGGTACATGGAAAATAAGGAGGTGATTGGTGACAGCCAACACAGCTTCACTAAGGGCAAATCGTGCCTGACAAAACTGGTGGCCTTCTATGACAGAGTTACAGCACTGGTGGAAGAATGACTGACATAACCTACCCGGACTTGTTCAAAGTCTTTGACACTGTCTCACATGACATCTTTGTCTCTAAGTTGGAGACACATGAATTCAATAGAAGGACCACTCAGTGGATAAGGAATTGGCCAGTTGGTTGCACTCAAAGAGTTGTGGTCAATGGCTCAATGTCCAAGTGGAGACTGGTGACAAGTGGTGTTCTGCAGGGGTCAGTACTGGGACCAGTGTTGTTTAACAGCTTTGTGGGAGACATGGACAGGGGGATTGAGTGCACCCTCAGCAAGTTTGCCAATGACACCAAGCTGTGTGTTGTGGTGGACACGCTGGAGGGAAGGGATGCCATCCAGAGGGACGTTGACAGGCTTGAGAGTTGGGTCCATGCCAACCTCATGAAATTCAACAAGGCCAAGTGCAAGGTCCTGCACGTGGGTCAAGGCAATCCCAAGAACAAATACAGGCTGGGCGGAGAAAGGATTGAGAGCAGTCCTGAAGAAAAGGACTTGGGAGTGTTGGCAGATGAGAAGCTGAACATGACCCAGCAATGCGCACTTACAGCCCAGAAAGCCAACCACATCCTGGGCATCATCAAAAGAAGCATGACCAGCTTGTGGAGGGAGGTGATTCTGCCCCTCTACTCTGCGCTTGTGAGACTCCACCTGGAGTACTGCATCCAGCTCTGGAGTCCTTAGCACAGGAAGGACATCGACGTGATGGAGCAAGTCCAGAGGAAGGCCACAAAAATGATCAGAGGGCTGGAGCACCTCCCATACTAGGCCAGACTGAGAGAATTGCCACTCTTTAGCCTCAAGAGGACAAGACTCCAGGGAAATTTTATAGCAGCCTTCCAGTACTTAAAGGGGGTCTACAGGAGAGATGGGGAAACATCTTTAGCAGGGAGTGTAGTGATGGGATGAGAGGTAAGGGTTAAAAGTTGAAAGAGGGTAGATTTAGATAAGATATTAGGAAGAAGTTTCTTCCTGCGAGGGTGGCGAGGCACTAGAACAGGTTGCCCAGAGAAGTTGTGGATGCCCCAGCCCTGGAGGTGTTCAAGGCCAGGCTGGATGAGGCTTTGAGCAACCTGGTCTAGTGGAAGTTGTCCCTGCTCATGGCAGGGGTCTTGAAACTCTATGATCTTCAAGGTCCCTTCCAATCCAAACCATTCTATGACTCTACGATTCTATGAAATGCCATGTTGTCCTTGTTTTGGCTGGGACACAGTTAACTTTCTTCATAGCAGCTAGTGTGAGGCTATGTTTTGGATTTGTGCTGAGAAGGCTGATATACTGATTTTTGTAATTGTTGGCAGAACAGTCAAGGACTTTTCAGCTTTTCTGCTGTGCCAGTGTTTGCAGGTGCAGGAGAAGCTGAGACGGAGCACAGCCCCAATTACTGGCCTAGAATTCGACCTTAGGTTTAGGATTGAGACCCATATTGGCCAGTGGTATATTCCATATCATGCATGTCCTGCCCAGCATATAGATGAGGCTCTGTCCAGAAGTTGTCTCTTTCTTTCCGGGTCATCTCCTTCTCTTTCAGGGTCATCTCACTCTCTTGGTTGACTCTTGGTCTCTCGGACACTTCGGCTCTTATCTTTTTTTCAGGATTGCAGTTTCAGGCTTCTCTCTGCTCTGGGATCATTAGCTGGGAATGGGCTGGGACTTGATCATTGGGTGGTGAGCAGTATCGCTGTGT
>NW_010123424.1:0-2300 GCF_000699245.1 Pterocles gutturalis
AGCAACAGTCAGAAAAATATGTGAAAACCGGGAATTTGGATAAGACAAAATAAGAAAATAAGTGAAAAATGCAGGAAGAATCTGTATGTCTGTCTGTGAATCCAGACTGTTTATGTCTTGAGTGCTGCATGCAGCTGTGGCCTATCCATTAAAAAAAAAAAAAAAAAAAAGAAAAAAAAAAAAAAGATATAAAGAAGAACAGGATGAATAGGATGAATAGATACCAGGGCTCTCCAACTTGGAAAAAAGGTAAATGCATGGAAAGTATGATGGGCATGGATGACTGGGAGTGAATGAGTTGAGTACCATTATTTTTTATCTCTCACAGTAAAGGTAGGAGATATCAGAGAATATTATCTGACACCAGGTTTAAAATAAACATAAGGAAGTATTTTTTTTATACATGATTAGTTCCTTTCCTCAGGGATAAAATGTTTCAAATAGGAATTTGAAAAGCTTGTGTGAAAAATTGATAGTTTAACAAGATGCAGAGACAGATTCTGTTTCAAACTGTGTAGCAGATTGCTGGAGCCTGGGAGAGTATAATACAGGGAGTGTCTCCATGTTATTGTCCCATTCTCACAATCTATCTTTTAAGCATGTACGCCAGGGTCCTGTCATGGAAGAGATACTGATCTAGATAAGCTCACCATTTGCATATCTTACTCCTCTGTCTCCCACATCTTCCTATTTCCCCATTCCTTTGTTTCTGTAAGTTCCCATCAGTCCTAGCACTGACAGACTGTTCTGATAAGTTGCTGCAGGTCGCCAAACTTTAATCTGCGTATTTAGATTGGGAATCAAGCTCTTATAACAGCAACAGAGTTCCCAGTAGAGTTTTTCCCATATTTTTGTAAGGCAAACAATGACATCTTGTCATGTTCACTAAATCCAGAAGAGCAGAAGTCCCATAGACAAATGTGTGTCAATGGTAATGAATCACTAAAGTGAGACATCATCTGGTTCATGTTTGATAAAGCCTTCTGCTTTATTCTGCCCATAGTGAGAAGCAGAAATCATTGCATTTGAAACATACACTTTTTTCCCAGGTCAAAAGCAAGGGAAAGAACTCAATAAAATCAATTTTCCTCTTCTGTCTTCAGCTTTTCCCTAATCCCTGAGGCAACAATGGCAAAAAGCAGCTCAGGGAAGAAGGTGCGGATGTAAACTGCTGCTCTGGGAATAGGGTTGGCCATCAGTACCTCCTGCTTCTTACTGCTCACTGTGTGCAAGACTTCCTCTGCAACCTCCACTGGGTGCACACCATATGCCACCTTTCTGAAAAAGGCTGTAAATCAGAGAGGAGTGAGAGCTACAGACAGAGAAATTGATAGACAGACAGGCAAATCTGAGGGAATGGTGGTGAAAAGATACACAGCTAGTGCACCACTCAAATTATTTAAATTCCTACATACTTTCAATCCTTTACCTCTTCCTTTTCCCTCAGCACTGTATCCCTAAGATCTTTTTAAAATTTTGAATTAAAGTCCTTACAGTCCCTAAGAGAGGGAGCAACGGAGTTCAGTGGAACTCTCCCTACGGACCTTTCATGCTCTGCTCCATTCCCCATGCCCTGGCTGTATTTATTTTCTCACATAATGTTGTCTCTTCCCATGTTTCTTCTCTCTTCACCAGGCTTATCTAATCTCTCCAATCTCTCCATTCTTTTGCTCCTCTAACCCGTTCATCCTTTCTGACATTTCCATTTTTTTCCCTGTGCTCCTTCCCTCTCCCTGGGAAAAGCCTCCACATTGCTATGCAGGGCTTGTCTACCTTCTCTCTTAATGTGTCAAACCTTACATTTCCAAATAGATGCCTCCCAGTTGCCAGGTGCTGGTTGGTGATGGTATGAACAGAGGAAGGTTGGATTCACAGTGCTGACACAAATATCAAATTCTTCCATTTCAGCTCTAAGACAATCAAAAAAGCCTACAGCAGCGTGCTTAGAAGCAGCATCTAAAAGAAAGAAAAAAACCTCGTGCATATTTGGATATACGAATCCATGGATATAGACGTATGATAGAGCTCCATAAAACATGAATGTTTGGAAAATTGAGCATGGAATGATTAACCAAAAGCCAAAAGAACAGTGAATTATTTCACCCAGTGAAATTATCATCTAACATATTTAAATTAAACAAAAATAAAATTATTTGTACAGGGCAATTATGCATGAGGTATGTAGTTAGTCTCCCTATACATGTCAAAGAGCATGTGTTCGGATTTCCCAATCAGAAATATTAAGTCTTGGGTTAAGGAATAATACTTCTGTTATCTCAGCAGTTTAAAAATGTCTTTGG
>NW_010123425.1:0-61093 GCF_000699245.1 Pterocles gutturalis
TTCCCCCTGCTGCCCCACCAAATCCCCACAGAAAAGCCTGGCAACCACAGAACTAGCTCTTCACATGATGTGTGCTTAAGTTGCGGAACTCCTTGCTATGGGATGCTGTAGATGCTAAGACTTTACAGGATTAAAAAGAGGGACACTGGACAATGTGTTGTCATTCCATTAATATATTGAGAGCTATTATAATACAAGAAACCTTTTCTAGACCAGAAGTCCCCAGCTGTTAATTCTTGGAAGAGAATTCTTGGCGTTGTCAGCAGTAGCTTTCCTTAGGTACCAGTCTCATTCCACTCTTTACACTGTTGGAGGCAGGATATTGGGTTAATTGACTACTGCTCTGATGTAGCACTGCTGTTCTTGCATTACATTCAGCCAGCAGAACACAGTACAGGCTCATTTACCCCATATTAGAAGGGATTTCAGTTTGGTTTGAGGCTCAGGCAGCAGCAGGTCTTGGGTTCCCATTCTGCAGAATGTAACATTCAAGAGCCTTCGCAGAGCTCTGCAGAAGTACCATGGTTTTCCTGTGCTGAACCTACACCTTACTCCTTCCCACTGTTTATTTTTCTGAAAATTAAGTCTTTTTCTGCTTTAAGAACTGATGTATTCCTTCCTATAAAACAAGCTTAAACCTTGCTCTAATTGCTTGTTATGACTTTTTAGGATTCCAAGCGGGGGAAAAAAAAAAAAAAAAAAAAAAAAAAAAAAAAAAAAAAAAAAAAAGGGGGGGAAAAAAATTAGAGGGGGGGGGAAAAATAAGCAGTAAACCCCAAGCAAAGAAAAAAAAAAAAAAAAAAAAAAAAGAGGGCTGTACAGAATTGACTGCAGGGGAAAAATAAGCAGTAAACCCCAAGCAAAGAACATAGACACACAAAACTCACCACATTTCATCATTCCCACTTCATAGCATTTCCGTAGCCGGCATGCCTGGCAGCTTTTGCGCCTGTTTTTGTCTATCGTGCATTGATTGGTAGCTGGGCAGATGTAATCATTATGTCCTGCAGCAGAGTTTAAAAGAGAACATTTAACATCTCCAACAGCTTCTCTTTGTCATTTCCCTAATCAGGTCCTTCATTATTTTAAGCATCTCAGCTTCTTATGCATATATTTAAGCTCCATTAATTTAACTGATGCAAAAATGCATATTTATCCTCTACCGAAAACATCAATCTGTGACCTCAAAAAGTAACCAGACAACATAGAGCAGCTTTTAGTGATGACTTTGATAACAAGAACCTTCTAATAGCAACCCATTTTTGAAAATGGGACATATGCTCTTGTAGAAATTTGCTCCCAATCTCCTACTTCTTACTGTGTATTGGGATTCTACAGATGGCAGATGGTAGTTTTTTGGTTTTTTTTTCCCCTCGTCAGAGTTGAAAGCAGCAGTGCACACAGTCCTGCAAAGATTTAAGTAAACTGCAGCTCTATTTACTGAACTCTCTCTGACGTGGTGAGTTCCAGGAACGAAGACGCCTTTGGAGGACTGACCCTGGACCAAAGTTAATTTAAAAAAGCAGCCCAAGAGAGAAAGAAGACTAGTATAAAGTAATGCATACGGTATAGTAGAAAGTAAAGCACAAGCACAAGGTCTAACTTTTAGATATTCTGGACAAGTGTTTCCACTACAGCCTCTTCTGTTTTCTTCTTCTCTTGCACCCTGTCCCCATCCAAACCCCTTAACTTTATTGTATTTCATTAATCATTAATCAATAATCTGGTCTAAAGGTTTATTACTGTAAACTGGATTGAGTATGCTCTTGGTGTAAATTATCTCCTGCCAAATACTGGAAATCTCTCTTGCAGTAGTTACCAAAGGATGCAAAAAATAGTCACTCATTTACATTTCTTGATCTCTTTTCTCTCAGGTTGTTTTTTACATTATTTTTTCAAACTTTAAGAATAGATCAGGCAAAGTTACAGCTACTAGAGGGGTTTTTTTTTAACTTGATGCAAGTCCAAGAGTTCATGTCCCCAAGAATAATTATTTAACTGAACCATTGTGACTATTTCCTTGCAAAATTAAAATAATTTTAACCTTGAATTTTTGAACCGACAATTTTAAAAAGAAGAGATCAGGTTACAGTTTGTCCTATTTCCTACTGGCAGATATGGCTGAAAAACAAATTACTGTTTATCACTCTTCACACAACATGGGGGGAAAGGAGGAGGAAGCTCTCTGTTGCACTATAACCCCAGCGCACAGAAGTATAAAGTGGTTTAAAACTCCTGTGGCCTTGGGATAATTTAGCTTTCAGGCAGATGTTCAGAGACGTCGGGTGAATACACCACACTACAAACTTGGACAAGCAGAGGAGACCACACGCAGTTGCTCAGTCATACCATCTAATTCTAGTTGGACAGTAGCCCAACATTTTGGTCTATGGTAGGCCCAGAAGTTTGTTTTTTTTTATAAGCAATATCCTTCATAACAACAGTTCCAACTGAGTTCTTGGTAGTGTTTTATGCCAAGAACTTACTTTCATTTATTTGAATTACAAGCAAACGTTACCTGACAGGGCACATTAAGGTGTACAAAAGGCCACAATGGGTAACTTGTTCACGGCCAAAGTACATGTGAGCAACGCAGAGCAGGCAAATAATTTTCCTGACAGAAAACACTTTGAGATCAAATTAAGTCTCCATTTGTGACAAACTGGAGACAAGGTTCTCTTCAATTATTTTAGCAATCACAAGAACTTGCATCAGTTTATAGTAATTGTTATTCACCCATGCAGAACTTGCGCAAGAAATTGGAAAGGCAAACAAGTTTAGAATTAAATTTGGTTCTAATGGTGACACCAACTCTGCCATATTAAGCCAGAAGAAAATATCTCAAGATTGCTGAAGGCTTTTTGTGCAGAAGAGGAAGGAAACATTACAGATCAAAAAATTACAGGAGTTTCTCTGTTAGTATCTGCATGTAGTATCCAATATCAATCCAATTAAATTTCTACCAAGAGGCCCCAGATGAGGCCAAAGAACACGATAACTAGAGATCTACATTTACTTCATACTGCAGCCACTCAGCAAATCTGAACTGAATACCAAATGTTTAAGAATTTAAATACTTAAATGGAAACCTTAGCTAGAAATCTGGCAGAGTAAGAAATACCACAATGTGGGCTCTGGGAAAATTCAGAGAAATAGCAATAATCAGATTGGTACCTAATGCTTGCTACACATGTTTTTATATCCTCCATACTGTGTAGATATTATAAGCTGTGACTCAACAGCTTCAGGCAACACACTCTTGTCAAGAGTAGTTCCTGGCAAGCCAAGTCTCCAGATAATTACCTACTCTGTGTCCATTGTAACAAATTCACAACTACTGTGTCTACTTTAGGACACGAGCTGCAATCAGATTCACAGGTCTGCAGTGCCATCCCACCGAGGCCTCTGCTGCAGGGCCCTCCTATGCTATGTATTCCACCTCTTCTCTAAATAAATCAATTGCTCACTTTGTAATGTTTCCAGATCTTGATAACATAACAGACAAAAGATAAAGTATTCAAATCACGTGATGCTCTATTTTCAGCATGCAGCACCATACACCAGCATTAGTAGATCAACTGCTGCCTCCCCTGATCATACAAAACAACTTGAGCAAAATTATCAAAAGCTGATTCTCCTACCTTGAATACTTCTTTTAAAGAATGCTTTGCAGCCTTCACATGACCAGACCCCATAGTGGTATCCTGAGGCATAGTCACTGCAGACTGCACAGAAGTGGGCATCCCTTTTTGAGCCAGGGTTATTTGCAATTGGGCTTGTACAGTCATTGCCATTAGTTTTGCTTTTTAACATTTCTCTAATAGAAAAGAAAAACATTTGTTATAAAACAGGAAGAAATAATCTACATTGCAAAGAGTTTCATTATTTTCCATTGTCTTCTCTTTCTCTCTAGTCTACTTATTACGGAACACAGGATAGCGTGAAACACTGTGAAGCCTTTTTCTGATAAGGTTAGTTAAAGCATATAGTCAGAGCTTTCAATGGCGACAGGCTGTAAAGTTTGAAAGTACCCAAAAGCATAAACCTGGACCGCTGATGTGTCATTTGCATGAACTCTGGGAAAATCATATGGAATGCTGATGGATCTTGAAGAATTCTTGGAAATGTGCAAGTCCAGGAATTTGTGAACCAAGTGGACTTTGCCTTTGTGAAGCTTTGCATGGAAAATGAGAACCCAGACAGCTTGGAGTGACGTGACAAACACTACCATGAACAGAGCTGCAGCTGCTTCGTACTGTTAGCAATGCAGAATTCTAGATAGAGCAATAGACATCTAGTCTCAAGTATTTCATCCTTTAAACGAGGCTTTCTTCATTCAATGAGATGCTGGAGGCTACTATTTTGAGATGTGAATCTCAGCCTACAAGATCAACTCACACTGTTAAACAAAGTTTTCTGTTCAAGGTGACAACCCATGTTGATCACCCTAATGCTAAATAAAAGGAAATATGACCACAAGAAGAATGGAGAAATGCAATAAATAAAACACTTTCTTACATTAAAAAATATTGCTCCATATAAATTAATAAGATATAGCCATTCATGAAGTGAACTTCCAACTTATTGGAACTATTCTTAGTGACTGGATTAAAATTAGAACAGGATAAAAACATGAAATAACAGCCAATTCCTGACACAAAGATCCTGTAAACAGCAAGAGGAAAGGAACTTAGATTATCAGTAAAATGGTTTTTAGGCTTAGAAAGCACATCCATTGTGTACTTTTTTCTCTGGACTTCATTCTCTTGGTGGTTTTTGCATGCCTTACCTTCATGGTCAATACAGTTTCTAGATAGAGAGAAAATAGTGTCATGTGCAAACTCTCATCAGCAGTTTGACAAAAGGAAAGCTGTATAGTCAACTTATACCTATAAACTTTAGTACAGAGGCACAAGTTAGGAACCGCAGAATTTTCCTCATCCTACCTTCCAGCAGGATTAGGGAGGAGAAGAAATATCAGTTGGGCTAAGACAGCAGGCAGCACGGCTTATGACTTCTAAAGAACAAAGGTACGTTGCTAGGGCAGAAGAAACCTGTTCACCAGTGAGAGCAAGTTTAAACAGTAGAAACATGCCAAAAGTGCTGTCAAAGAGCCTTTAACTAACATATTAAAAGTAGACTTTGTGCTGGCTACATGACAGGTGGTAAGGACAAACACACCCACATGCCAACTAAAATTCATCAAGCTCGTAAGTATTTGAGGAGAACATGCTCCAATTTCCTAGTAGAAAAGTTGGAAAGGAAAAAGGATGGCTCTTTAAGCAAACTCCAAAACAGAAAAAATAAGGTATTTGTTGTACAATTAAGTTACTGCAAGCTCTTAAAAAACATTAATTCATTCAGACATTGCAGGGCATAAGGGTGTTCAGTTATTCCTCCCTTCTGCCACACTGGGAAGACCAGTGGTGGGGAACTCCCCCTTAGAATAAAGGGACTATATCACACATGCTTAATATGCTTCTAACGCAAGGAGGGGAAAGTATTGCTATTCTTTCCTGTTTCCCTGTATTTGGAAGAAAAAGTAATTTGGTGTTTCACATTAATAGAAGAGGTATGTTTTTAAGCTCTACTTGGGAATCATGATCCAATTGTGAGAGTCAGAAGAGAATCAAAATCAGCTAGAGAGCATCTCAGTGACTGATGGATATGCTGTACAGAGAGATGTTTATTGGCCTCATTAAAGCACCGAGATGTTATGGATGAAAATAAAGAAAAAGCACACCCCATAACATCTCACTGAGGAGTGTTGGTTTTTACCTTCCAGTCATGACAAGTGTTTTAAAAAACACTTTTTCTTTCCCTGCTTAAAAGTTTAACGACAGTCACCCTGCACACATGCAAGCTGTGTGACTTCCACAGGCTGTGGCAAACAGCTTGCACACAGAGCAACAATCTGGAACGAATTCCTCCCGCGGGCTGAATGGGCGTCAAATCTGCTCTTCTGCGAGAACTGCAGCAGGAGGTTCAAACCCAACCATTTAGGAAAATTAGGAAATAGTCAGGAGCTTTGAGGTACGTGTTCTTTACCCTGAGAACCTGGCAATCAGACAACGGATCCACACAAACAGCAAACCAGTGCAGGTAGCCCCACATGTGGTTAGAGACCACCTCCCAGTGCTCCTGGGACTGGTGCACTCCAGCGTGCCCAGCAGATGAATGAGCTGCCAGGTCCTGCAGGACTGTCAGGACTTGGCTGGATGCCCACAACGCTCCTGCACCAAGGGATGCAGGAAAATGGGGGATGTACCCTGGCTGCTACTGAGGAACCGCATTTATCACTTCACACCTCCCAAACTTCTCTCTCTTTTATGATCACGGTTTCTATATAGAGATATTATGTTTCCATAAAAATAATTGAGATTTTTCTTTAAAGTAACAAGTCAGTGATTTCCTGCTAGTCATGAACAGTGACAAGATGATTACCCTAAAGGAGAAGGAATCAGCAAGATTGTTTAGGTTATTCAGTATCTATTATGTCTCCTAATTACCTACTTGTGAGGAAAGGGAACGCTGAGAATTCAGGTTCCTTCTTTCAACCTGATGTACAAGGAGATACAAATTACGCTGTGATCAGCTTTAGCAAAATGGATCACATTAGTTGAGATAATGTTAACAGAAATTTACACCAAGGGAAAAAAAAACTCCTCTCATGCTGGGACTCTTGCTCTATTCTGAAAGGTAAACTAAACTGTGTAACAGGCCTAAATATGTAGTACTGCTTTCTTACCTTTCAAACAAAATCCCTTTTCTCAGACTACAAGGCTGTTCAAAATTACTTACACTTTGCAGCACTAGTCTCTCCCTTCCTCCATAGCTATTCCTTTAAGCTTCAATCCCAAGAACTCTTCCTTCAAGGTATAATCTATGAATCTGTAGTGTCACAGTCATTGTTCCCATGGCAATAAATACAATGTTCATGACACTAATTTAAGACCTCACCAAAGGATAAAGCAAAAGGAAACACAGGGCTTTTTTTTTTGTTTTGTTTTTTTTTTTTTACAGCCTTATTTCAGGACAGATATCCACAATAAGGGAATTACAGCTCTTACTTTTTGTGTTTCTGTGTCAAATTATTTTTTCTTTTTTACAACTTCTATACACAAAGGAGGGATTACAATGCATCATACTGAGACAAATGAACCACTGAGAAGGTCCAGCTACCAAGCAACACAGTTACTTGCCACTTGAACAATAAAGATCATCCATAAATTTAGACTCCAGATCTCATTTTTCCTCTTTAACCCAGGTCATCATCAGCTACAAGAGCAATAGCCTATATGAATCTATACAAATGGCAGAAGACATATTTACTTAAACTCCAGTGCAGCAGGTTTGGCTTCCCTTCTGTCTATGCAGAGCGCACACTGCAGAGCATCAGATGGGGTGCTCTTCCTCTTGGGTTATTCCAGCTGCTGTCCCATCATCTGCACAGCTTCAGACACTAACCTACAGCATCCTTCCCGGGGCTGTCAAAGTTTGGAAACATTAACCAGAGTTTGGATGTTAGCCCTATTTACATTAGACCTACTTGGGGAATTCTTTAGTGCATCAGTGCTACCCAAACAGCTTCTCACAATCCACACACCTACGCTTAAAGCAGATTTGCACTCCAGAACTGCCTGCTACTCGCTGCTGACTCCAAAGAGAGACTAGTCAGGTGGCCAGGCTGAAGATCTGTGCAGCCTCCAAGTCTGAAGTAGACGTAGATCTCATGCCTTAGCCCTGTGCAGACAACATCCCATCACAGAAGGAACGTGGGTAGTCTCAAAAGTAGCGCAAATCCTTTATCAACAATTGAACTAAAACTGTCACCAGGACACACTATTTTTCATACTGACAATAACTGCTGAAGCTAAATAAGGAGCCCTGTGAATAAACATACAGCTGCTAAAACAGGAACAGCATCTGCAACGCCCTGCGCTTCCATCCATCCAACAGCTGCTGTGCCCATGAATGGAGTGATTTCATCAGCTGATGATCTACACACTGCGTATGGTTTGTAATATGAGTAAATGTGTAGAACTTCCCTTGAATTCTAAGTTCATGAAAAGCCTTCACAACTGTTAGATGCAGTAAAAAATAAAAAAACAAACAAACAAAACAAAAAATCCAGATAAAACAGAATTTTTAAAAAATGTTGTATAAAAGAATGAACCTTTAGTTCTTTCACTCAAAGAATTTAATTTGCCAGAGCAAAATTCATTTTTATTATACAAAGTAGTACCTAGCAGTCTTGAACTTTTTTATACACAGTAAACAGTTCCCACACTGAAGGCATTTGTTATGCTTTGTGTCAGTGTATAGTTCTCTAAGTAGGTATTGAAAAAGAAATCCTATTTCAGAAGTTACGTTAAAAAAAATCCCACAAACCCCAGGACTGATTTGTTGTTTGGTGGAGGCTTTTTTGTTTTTCAGAGAGATCAACATATAGAAGCCAAATGTAAAAAGAAAATACTTAAAAGAACTAAAGAACTGGAAATAATTTCAGGCAAAGTTTTAAAGAAATGAGCAGTACTCACCTGGTCACAGGTAGCACGGGTTCTATCGGTCTTGCTTCACACCACGGACTCTTTGGCTGCTCTGCATACAGAAGCGATGACTGACAGTGCAATGTCAGAGGGGAGAGATGGCCAGGAGCAGACCACAACACATTGGGGCTTGATGTTTGCCTCACAGATGCACTCTCTGAGTCACCAAAATTGCTGGCAATGTTGTAATTAATCATCGCCGGACTGCAGAATGCCATTGAAGGATATTCATGTCTGTTTTCCATGTAGGATGAGGGAATATAGACTGGACTGTGTTCTGCTGTCAGCGTGGACTGATTACAGCTGTGGGGAACTGGAGAGATGATACCAGCGGGTGAGTTCTTAATTTCTGTTTTATTGCATCCAATATCCTGAAGTGGCAGCAACTGAGAAAAGTCCTTGTGAGAAGAGGCACACAGGGACATTCTGAAGAAAGACTGAAGACTGTTGTTTAAATATTCATCCTAAGACGGTAAGGTATAAAAAAAATTGAATTAAAAAGTAAGAAAGTTCTGTATTAAGTCTTTTCTAGAAAAGAAAAGAGGAATCAGTAAAACAGAAAATATAAAAATATCCTGTTAAAAC
Source organism: Pterocles gutturalis (assembly GCF_000699245.1). Taxonomy (NCBI): domain Eukaryota; kingdom Metazoa; phylum Chordata; class Aves; order Pterocliformes; family Pteroclidae; genus Pterocles; species Pterocles gutturalis. Next base: position 9,135 of record NW_010123425.1, read on the forward strand.
AGATTACATACCAAATGCACTTAAACAGTCAGTGTACAAATTTACTACCTTTAAGAAAAAGAAAGCTTTCTAGAACTTCCTTAAAAATGAAAGCTAAGACACACATTGAATTTAGACTCCCTTTAAAAATTAATAACAACAACAAAATCACTTGAAGTCTGAAATAAAGATGCCGGTGACAACTTGGATCTTCACGAAAGTAACTTGTTCCAACTAAGGTAAAACTGCTTTATGTCAGAGGTAAAATTCCCCTTTGGTCCACAACACTAGAGTGCCCTGAGAAATCAATTCTCTCTATAAAAACTCACCACCCCCTGCTCCTGCCGTGTGTACTACTTCAGCCTTTCTGTTATTAGCACAAACATGCAAAAGCAGGTATTTGGAACATACACAAACACACACATAGGTCTCCTTTACCTTCCAAAGCCAGAACTCCACTGCGCATCCCTCTCCCCAGAGGAGGAAGCGATGTCAGTAAGCAAGGCAACTTCATCCCTGAGAGGTCCCTGGATACGGCACCTCTGAACAGAGCCATTATAAAAGTAGGAGTCACAATATGCAGATCCTTCCAAAGAAAGACCTCGATTGATTTCATAAGGTCCAGAAGTTTTATAATTTCCTACCACTTTCCATCCTCGCCCCAACTACTCTTCATCCTTCCTCCCATCTGAATCAACTATCAAAACAGAGACCTTAATCTGCCCACATAAATATTCTTTGTCAGATTTCAGTATATCCAGATTATTTAAGGGAGAAAAAAATTCAGAAAAAAAAAAAAAAAAAAGCCCACTAAAACCATCCTCCTAAGACATAACTTCTGTTCTGGAAGCTTTACTTTTACAGTAGCATTTAAAAATATTTCTTTTTTATTCTTCACTAAGGGTTTCATCTGCAATTCATTCCAGCTTTGAAGACAGACATGCATCCCTCTTATAGCTTGCAATCCCAAACAATTCTGTTTCCAAAATAGCACGTTGCAGCCCCCAGAACTGATATTGTAGTGCACTTTTACAGATAGTAATAAGATCTTAACATGAAAAATTATGGGATAATTAAAAAGTCACCCACAGCTTTGCTGTTCCAGCGGTGGCCAAAGTATTGATGCTAAATATTCTTACCTTTTTTCACCTCACATGACCATAAAGCAAGATGAGGAAGATTCAAGCACAGGTTTGTTGAAGTACCAGCAACCTCCCTGTCCCAAAAATTCTCAGCCAGATAGTATTTCTAGTATGCCCTCCTGGAGTATTGACATATTTGTCTCCTCTAGGGCCAGGGCTGAGGGTAGAAGCATTAACAAAAAATGTAAGAAATAGTCTTTTTTGAATAAAATGGATAGTTTAGGGTCCCTCCTTTCTTCTCACTTTCTGCTCTGTTGATGAAACTGAAGATTTCTGTGGAAATAACTAGGAACTCATTTAAATCATCTCAGGCACTTCAGACCCAGCTGCTGTTTTTTCCTTTGTGGGAAACAGGAAAATGAGATATCTGAGCAGCTGTTTATGTCCAGCAGTTGTTGCACTGGAACTCCAGTGCAGCCAAAGCAGGAGAATCTGACCTCCCTCCTCACACAATCTACACGCTTCATTTGCCCCAGACAGATGCTTCACAGTCTCCTCTAAGAGAAACCAAGCATCATCCCATTTTCACTGTAAAAAGCATGGAAAATCCCAGACACTTTCACTCCCAGATTATGGGGTGAGTACCCCAAACAATTTTTAAGCACCAAATGATGGAACTATGAAAGTATCTTAAGACTGGTTTTAGTGGTTGCTATGATTGGGCCAGTGAGAACATTGAATTCAAAATGCACGTAAAGCCTCTGTGTAGGTAAAGCTGTGTGTTATTTGCACTCTCAGAGGCTGCACTTACTGAAGGTGTGCAGGGACACTGTGCCGGGGCATCTGGAACGTCCAGCAAGAGCTGACTGCACTAACTGCACCCCTCTGCTTCCCTGCGAAGGGCACACAGTGCAGGGTAACCCCAAACCCTTATGAGAGAAGGACCTGAAAAGCATTACAACAACATCTCTGTTCTAGTCAGCTAGAGACATTCTGGTGTGAAACTGTGATAGTTTTTGCAGGAGACAACTGGTTGTGTAGTTTCCCTCAGATGTTTGGAAAATACATGCATGTGCGCTGGAGAAGCAGCAAGAACACAGAGCTGGTACTACACAATTTCATGAACTGAAATCATCTGAGCCTTAAGTCATGTTTTTCTGAAGGGGTAATCCAGTAGAGCGGTATGTCAGATAACTGCCTGTTTCGCAGGACATATTCTCCCCAAAGGGCAACATACATGGTATTTAGAAATATACACAGAAGCTACAAGAAGCAAGAGTGAAGTTTGCTTTAGAGAGAGGAGTCCATGAAAGCATGAAAAGTCAGTAAAGCCTTCCTCAAAAACAGGCTGCTCATGACTTATTTACGAGAGAAGGGACTCTGGGTTCCAGGAGGTTAAAGAAAACTGTATTCATAGTCTTCAGCACACTGCAATATAGTGAAAAAATAACAGCATTGGCTTAAGATCATTAACTTCGGTTGTAGAAATGGTTTATCCACAGTAGAATATGGATCTACATGAGATCATATTTTTCACATTTCCTTATACCCAGAGAATTTAGAACGGGAAGCCCAGAGCCTCACAAATAAAGTGAAGCTACTGAAATTATCTGGTGTTGCTCAGAAGGTCCTAAAAACTGACTGCTGGACTGTGAAGTTCTGTGGACTGTGAAGATAAAGAAGGACTGCAGATTCAGGAAATCAAATCTTAAGGCTAGAGAAAACAAACTCCACTAACACCAATACCTCAGAAGGAAGCATGACCACATTTGCACCAAGGATTACGATAAGCAGTGCAACAGGCTAATAATTTTTTCCAGCCTGGTATAGTGTCTTCATATCTTAAGCACCGATTCATTAAACAGAAATGAACTCCTACATGAAGTGAACTCCCATCCCAACATTTCCACCTTCTCTGAAGAAAGATTTTAAAAGCAAGATTCCGTTCTAAAATCCATTATTTAGATCTAATCTATTAGCACTGTACTAGATCTGTATCAGACACAGAAACAAAACAGGTACCCACTATTTTTACCCTACAGTCTTCTGGGGACTGCAAATGTTTCAGTCCATTTAAGTCAGTTTAGCTTAACAAGATGCTCAACAGCTGAAATGCCATTATTAAGTAAATAGCCATTTTGTCTGATTCCTTTTGTAACACTTACCATTCACAAATCTAAGTCACTAAGAGCAGGGTTCACGTCTGGCATAAGATAAAATAGTTCCATTGGCTCCAGTATACAGAGGATGACACCACTGTCCATGAGGATGTAGGAACAAAAGGTAATGGTATCAATGTTCTCCACAAAAAAAGATTAGGTTTCTGGTCTGTAAACAGCTCTACATATTGAACTTGATGTGTCTTGAGAGTCACCATGGAAGACACACCAGATCAGGGACAAGAACTGGTTTAGATGTCATAACCAAACAGATACATGGGTAAATAATTAAGCCACCTGACCTATTTGAACAAGCTCAAAAGTCAGTTATTGCACATTACCCATATCAAGTATCTTTTTAAAGGCCTTGTATGAAATACATAATTTAATTATTTTTTTTTAGTTTTGGAAAGGGGAAAATATAGGTAGAGAGGGCAGGCTGACACGTTTTAGGGCCTGCTTGGAAACATAATACAATGGCTTTTCCTAGAAAAACACAAGAGTCTGAAAAAAGCAATAGAGTGATGGATGTTCTCAGGCACCATTCCATCAACATACACTACAACATGCTTAGAAATTTATAGGCAAGTGATATATTTTGAGCAAAGACTTTTCTGCAATAGAGAATTACAATGACCTTTTCCTCTGGTAGGCTTAAATTAAAGTGCAATCATTCTTTCTTTCGTTTTAATAGAGGTGATTCAGCAAGCATGCATTCCACTACCCCACTGCCTAAGCCCCTCAGTCATCTTGTAAAGTGTTCTATTAATATTCTCCTAAGTTAAAATTTACACAACTCACTGCAACAATGAACTGAATCATCTTCTCAGAAACCGATCATTAAGGGAAAGTCATTCTTGATGCATAAAATGGCGCTTGTGCTTCAAGTTTTGTGAAGAACTTATTACTCATTAAACACAGCAGTGCCAGAACCTGCCAACAGAAGGCATACAAGTAAACAAGTTTATTATTACATGAGAAGGACTAGTTGCAACAAGTAGGGGACAGACAGCGCTAAAGCTATCTGGCCAGACCTCAGATGTTGTACTCATTCCTGCAAAATTAACAACCTGTTCACAATGAGATCAAGACCTCCTCTGAAGAAAATACTGCAGATTAAAAGCCCGTGGGCAAGAATATTTTGAAATGCTTAAGCAAAACAAGCACTCTCTTTGGCCTATCTTAGCTTTTGTGTTACTGAGGACAACTTCTAGGTTATTCTAATAATTCATAAATATATTTCATGGTTCAATGCATATGACATACATGGAGGCAACAAGTTTGTTCCACCAGAGGAACACAAGACTGCAGGGGGGGGCTAACTGGAGTTATGACAACAAGAAAACCAGACTTTTTTCAGAAAAAGTGCACAAGCCAGGGCAAGAGGTTACAGTCACAAGTCAGTGCAAGGGAAATTCCAGTTGGACATATGAAAAAATTCTCCACCGTGAGAATTAAGTAGAGGAACAGGATACCCAGAGAGGCTGTGAAATCTCCATCTTTGGAGGTATAAAAAAAAATGTAACTGAAAAAGGCCCTGAGCAACCTGACCTCACTTTGAGCAGAATGCTGGATTAGTTGCTCTCGAGACATCCCTTTCCACCAGAAATTTTTTTATTACTATGTTCATCTACTACTGGAGGCATTCATAGCAGAGGAAATTCCATTTTAACTGTGCTGGAAACAGTGAAACATATGAAAGGATCATTAATTATCCCAGATACTGGCCACCTTGTCAACTTTGTTCAAGAAGGTAAGAGCTATGGGTCTTGTCCAAAGATAACCAGCATCTAACACTTCATGGGACATGAAAACAGCTGTCCTGTGTATACTGCAATGGGATTAGCTCACTAGAAGGTATGCAGACAACTGGAAAAGATTTTCAGATCTCAGTTCAAACTAGACTTAAGATTGACTACAGTAGCCTTTAGCCTTTCCGTTTGTAGAATATTCAGACCTCAGAATGGATTTAAGCTTTCTGTGAGTTGCATTTCTTACATACTTTTCATAGACTTAAGGATCCAGAGACCAGAAATGGAAAGTCACTGTCCTGCTCAAGAATACAAATGCAAACTAAGAGACTTCAGCTCCTTCGCTCTCCATACCATTACTTCCAAGTACAGTGTGGACACTCAGTACATATTCCATCAAAAATAACATTTGAATTTTAGTGCAAAAGTTTTAGCATGTTGTATTAGAAAAGAAATATCTATTAAAACTGATACACAAGGAGCAATTACAAGGATCTATCAGAAGATTTTGTAATCACACTTCAGTCCACAGCAGTATCATAGCAGAAGCCAGTATACAGAATATCACCCTTGTCCAATAGGAACTTTATTATTAAAACAAAGCATCTCTGTCCGATGCAAGAAAGGGCAGGGAAAAGTGGTACAGGCTGGCCTCTGCCTATGACTCAGATTTTCATGGAGTTGGGATGTGCATCTGTATCCAGCATCTCTGAAGCACACTTGGGTCTCACAGCACGCACTGATTAATTAAGCTGATTCTTAAGAAGTTAATTCTGAGAAATTAATTCTTGGTTTGATGATCAGAATATAGCTCTGTGCTAACAGCAGGGGATACACCAGTTCCTTAATTCCTTCAGCCACTATTTCTCCCTTAATGACAGTGACTTACAACGAGCGTGCAGGAACCTTCCTCTACCCCATTACTTTCTAGTCATTAGAAAAGCCTGTATTGAGGGACATCTTTAATTTGTATGACTCTCCTGAGAAACAGAGGGCCACATTCAGTCATCTGGCATCAAAAAGAACAAATTTATATGGATAAATAGCTTCATTTTGTCCAGTGGGACTTTTGCACAGCTTGGAGGGTTACTGAATAGCTGTCTCTTAGTTATTGGCATGGTGTAGACATGAGACGGCAGAGAGGCTGAGATTTTTTGACTCAAGTCAAGTTCTTTATGTTTACTCTTATAGGAATTCAGCATCTCTGATATTAGAAATAAATAGATTTGGGACTGAAAATACCACTGCATTAATTCCCTGTTTCCACAGCAGTTCCCCCATGCAAGTTTCTGAAGACATACAGCAGGTACATGCAGAGCACTGCCAGCAGCAATGCACTCATGCCAGACAGAATTTTAAGAGGGACGAGGGAGGGGGGGAAAAGTCAATATGTGATGAAAAACAAGTAAATCAGGCAATAGGAATACAGCAGGAACCGAAACTTTCTATTCTCTCAGGGAGAGAGACTGTCTGTCTTACTTTCTGAGGAAAGCAAAGAGGAGAGATTTTCCCTGGCAGCAGCTGTCCATCACTAGGCATAAAAACCTGTGATGAGATTAAGAGCCCCTTGGCCAATGGACAATAGAGTAAGGGTCATAACTGCCCCTAAAACCTAGAGCCCCTGGCAATCTATAGGCAACAAGATCAGATAGGTGGGGAGACAAACAGGACATATCCCCGGATGCCATGAGCTAATTTATTTCTGCAGCACACGCGACACCAGCCGAGGATCTGACCTGCCATAGCTCAGAAACATGGGGTGGGAGCTTCTGTTTGGCATGTATGTCAGTGAATGCTGGATTTAATTTCTCCTAAGCAGACATAATGCATTGTCTGTTGCCTCAAGCAGGGCATGCCTCAGGCTCCTCAAATGACCTCTTGCTTTATGAGGCTGAGAAGCAATGGTGATAACCATAGCTGTCTTTGGCATAAGGAAACCCTCCTTGCAAACATGCTGTCAGGGAATCATTTTTTTCAGATGTAGGAGATCTGAAATGTGGAGGAAAAGCAGCAGACTTTTTCCTATCAGACCAATGTGCGATATCCCTTTTTCCACTCTCTCGTCCCCCAAATAAAATGATCTGATTGACTGTGTTTTTTCCAGACAGCCTCTTTACTAAGCAAATTATTTATGCTGTAGGATTAATTGACGTAGTGAAAAAGTCCGCTTCACTAGTGGTCTTATTAAACAATGAACCCAAAGCCTCTTCAACTAACAGCACTTGTTAGCATTGTTTTCAAGACAGCCCATTGTGTCTGTCCAAGAAAAACATGCCACATGCAAGACACCTTTTCCATCACTGCCACTCAGGCAGCCCCTAAAGTTGGACTGTGTTTTGGAAGACACTGAGAAACTTGGTTCATTTGTGTGACTATGGCAGCAGGGAGTGTCCAGCTTACATCTTGCTCTACTCAGTATCCAAACAACACACTTCATAAATACGTGGCTGACTTACCTAATACATGGTTACCTTACCTTTTACTGCATAAAGCCAACTTTTTGTTTTTTAGCCATAAAACTTGAACAAACAACTTTTTCTGTCATTGGATAGAAATGAAATCTATGTATGTGTATGTATTAAATGCAGTACAGATTTAGCTGCTTTTCTGGTTTTAGCTATAAGGCAATTTGCTTTCTCATTGGAATTTATGTAAAATATTATTTCACTTGTATTCATTTTGTTAATGCATTTTCATGTTAACAGAAAATTCAGCACTAAGCATTTTTGTCCCTGCAATTTTATTCCAACTTCTTTTTCAAAAAGGTTTTGCAACATAGTTATTTAATACCCAATTTTGATGACTTAAAAGACTTACAATTGCCTGAAAAATCAGTAATTATGCTGTAACTTTTCCCTCATCATCACTAATTCACTGAAATAACACAGAAACCAAGTTGTTGCTTATTCTTGTCTTTCAAGCTACGAAACACTGTTACAATGCTGCCTGAAATCCCAGAGAAGATATGTTTAACATCCTCCACAGGTAACAAAAGTTTGTGTATACATTTTAGTCTCTTAAGCCAAAAAAGCTGTTCTAGATTTGTGTCATCATTAACCTGGACATGAAAACCTGCCTTTTACTGTAAAATCCCGTCTCAAGTGAGTTAGTCAGAATTTTGTTGTTGATTCATGCATGTGGACATTTGTCTAATATATTAACTGAGACAAAACCTGAATGTCCTCCTAGTCTTATTAAAATGAAATCTGAGAAATTATTCTGGGATTTCTGTTCTCTCAGCTTCATAATACCTGTCTCTGGGGGAATGGACCACCAAACACTTCTATGTGAATATTTCTTGCTGCTAGCAAAAGCATGCTGCAGATAACTGAAGAAGAGCACAATAACGTAGTGGATATAAAATCTGTTCAGCCCCCTGGATCCCCATCCCTTTTCACTGTAAGTTCTTTGCTACTTGTACCTCTAAGTCAATATTCAAGAACCAGAACTAAAAATAAGTGATCATATACTAACATGGCTTTATAGTGATTTTAATTAATACATTTTAATCCATTCTTTATCAGAATGTCATCATAGACACTCACAGTGGCTCACTTATTGAAGGGAATTCTGCAATTGCAACATTTTAAGAACAGCTCTAAAACTATGGGTATTTTCTTCCTGTGATATTTTATCAGGTTGCAAACAAACAAATTCACTAGAATATAACTTCTGTGATTCCACTTTCTCCAGCAATACTTGAAGCTCTTCTAACTGATTCTCATGATCTGCAGTTGATCTCTTAAGTGCTGTAAAGAAGCATCTGATTTAGTCCACCCCTTCAGGTCTAAGATTTCTATTGTTATTTCTCCTTTAAGAGTCCAAGGAAGCTGAACTGTTCATTCACACACACACAGAGAGTTACCAGTCTGAGAATGGAGACACTACAGCTGTCTTCCCCTAACACTGTGTTACAGTCACTGTGTCTGCAAAATGTAAGTTACATCTTATTTTAAAAGATACAGGAAAGTTAAGAAACGAAAGCAAAAAGGAGGATAGCGACAGAGGGGTGATTCTGTGTTTAAACTTTGTTCACAAACATACAGAGGAATTGTGATAAAGTTCTGAAATAGCAAATAGAAGTTCTAAAGCTTTATACTAGAAATACAAAATGTATTCATTGCTTCACTAAAGGCACCATACTTTGCTCTTAGATTTCTCTCTCTCTTGGGGGGACAACAGATGAGCAAGGAATTTCAAGGATATGGATGAGCAAACAGATTGCTGCTAATAGTCAGCACATCAGAATCAAATGCTAAATGACTTTATATTCAAAAGTGGTTTCTCATGCAACTCATAACCTGAGACATTTATCAGTATGAGACCTGGAATTTGAAAAGCCTGATCCAAAATCCAGTCAAGTCAATGAGAAAACGTCCAATAACTCAAATTTTCTTTGGATCAGGTCCTAAAAAATACTATGATGCTAAGAAGTGTCTTTCACCTTTTATTAGCATATCCATCTGTGAAGTTTTCCAAAAAGCTTAAAAAACCAAACCCCTAATGTATGTTCAAAAATACTCCTTCTGCTTTTACTGCAGCAATCCTATTCCAATTAGATTCTTAAGCCAAAGTCCTAAAATATAACAAACTTCCACAGTTTTCTGTGAATCCTCAAAGAATTTTTAAAACACAAACCTGCTGAAAGATCATTTAAGCTGCACAAACTGTTAGACTTTAAAAAGAAATTTGCATTGGAACCAAAACAAAAACTCCCAATAATTTAACTATCTCATTTCACTTATAAGAGTTATTGTTCATAAATCCAGAGGCTATCAATTGCAGAGCTTTGGCAACATTTAAAATAATAAATATTTCATTCAATATAGCACGTACCTGATTGACACTGAATAAGGTTTCTGCTCTTTATAAATGTTCTGACAGCATTACATGTCAGCAAGGTTTTCACATAGCAATTCTGGATTTGTTTTCCTTCTTTCCTTTATCTCTGATGCTAAAGCAGCTGTGCCCACCACCACTTAGCCATCAGATCTCAAATATGAATCTTTTCAAAGCAATGTGATGCCCGCTCATCAGTGCAAGATTACACAGATACTATCAGTGTTTCCTTTCCCTGTGAAGGCAAGACCCAAACAGAAGTTCCTCCTCCTCCTTTCTGACATAACAAGCTTCTGAATCTGTCGTTCACTGCAGTTAAAGCTCTTACGTGTCTGAATCCTTTTATAAGCCAAGCATCATCATATTTAGCACAGAAATATGAATGATTAACTAAACAGCAATTCTGGAAGAAAATATTGAGATTTTTAAAAAGCTAAATCAAACTTTTCATATCTTTCTCACAGGAAAATCTGAAACATAATTAACATTTGTTCTGAATCAGCAATGTACTCATCTTTGATATTTTGAGCAACATAATTAATAAACTACTTTGGCATTGTTTTTAAACAGCAGATGCATAAACACAGATGAGAAGGGATTTTTTTAATGTGACTACAATTTTCTCAAACAAAGCAAATTAACTGGAAGCTATTTAAGGTAATATCTTTATTTTACCAAGTTAACATTTATTAAAAAAAAAATTGAAGACATGCAGCGAGGTCCAGTTCCCAATTATACATTAGGATTGCTTTCAAAAGGCTTGATTAGCTGCACAGCTTTAACCTCATTTACTCTAGGGAGGCTGACATGCTTGTAAATTCACTTGGATAAAGGCTCATGTTATTCATTCTTGCATTTTAGACCCCAAAATACCTCCAAGTCTACCCAACCTTCTGAAATCTCTTGTCAGAGTTAGGAGATTCAACTGTTGTCAGCCCATCAGCTGAAATAGTCCTGCCCCCTTTGCTATCAACAGCCTCTCTGCAAGTACAGCCAGGACCAAACCGAGGTAGTATTAGTATCCTCAGTCAGACACTCCCATAATTACTTTATGCTAATACAATTTTTCTCAGCATCAGATTTGCCTTTCTACCTTGTTTTTGTTTTCTGTTCCTTAAGCCTCCCCATCTCCACTCATTATTATTTTGCAGGTCCAAACACAGCTGCTTTTAATCTTAAATTCCTTCTGTTTTAACAGGTAAAGCCTTTTGCAAGCTACAGGGGATTGAAATCCCTACTGCCAGCACTGTTTGATGATTAGTTCTTATATGGAGTTGGACCTGTGTCTATCCAACCTTATTTATGCCTGTAGTAACACTTAAACACTGTGTAAGGGCAGGGTCATGTTCCCTAGCATCCTCAGTACTAATGAGATAGGAACGTAAAGGTTTACTGCTAAATACTGCAGAAGTGCACCTTAGTTGTTCACACATTCAGGGGCTGCTTTCCCCTCACGTCCTGCCATAGACCCTAAACCACCTGTATCAGGCCCAATCCTGCAATTCCATTTACTCTAAATACCTGACCCTTGCCAAAGTTCCTCTCTATTTTTAGCAGCTGTCCTCCTGCTCCTTGCTCAGGACAGCAACAGAGACTCTACCGCTAAAGGGCCTCTTATTTTCCACAAATGGATGGCAAATCTTTCAAAACCAGGAAAGGCAGAGGGGATGCTACCCATAGCCATCAGCAGATGTTAGACTTGTGAAGACATCAGTGAGGTCAAGAGATCCTTATGGCTGTCTTCTCCCCGTGAAATCCTGGGGAAGCAAACTAGTAAAACAACCACCTGCCTTTTTGGGGTAAATCTACCAGAAACTACAGCAGTCTCTGTCATCAGTGACATTACAGCACACCCGGTTTCTGCAGAAGAAAATTGTCCTGTATTTGACTACCTTCAATAACTTCAAGATGTGCTGCCACAGGCATATCTAAGAGCTAACGTACATGTTTTGCCTAGCAGACAGCCCTGACTAAAATTAGAATAATACACGTGCACCTCTGCAGAAGTGTCCACAAAATGCAGATCTAAGAGGGGAAAGGGGGACAAGGACTACGGAAACCAAATGAGCTTTAGGAGCACCTTTAAGTAGTTACCTGTGAACTGTATCTTTCCTCTCCATTCAGAGCTTTTCTCAGTAAGGAGCCACAGTTATTTTGGGTAATATAAGCAAAAACCTTCAATAAAGGCAAATTAAGATTCTATTAAGGATTTTATGTGTTAGATAACCAGATGGAATAAAGAGTAACTAGATAAACCAGCAGGAACAGGTTGGCAGTAGACAAAGAAAAATAAGTCCAGTTCTCTTCTCTCTCTTTTATATATACAAGGTATATTAATGTTTCCTAAAACAATATAAAATGTGAAGGCCTTTAATTAATATGTTTTCCTCACAGCTTTTTTTTTTATGGGATGAGCATCAAGACAGGAGTTTCCACGCATAGAAAGGGATGATTAGACTCTGAGACACAGAGGTTTGTAACTGGAGCAGCACCTGTTGAGCAGACACGTGGAGCAGATACGAGGAGCCTTGAGACAATACACAAAACAAAAATAATCCAAATAAGATGTAGCTCAGGATGGTATACTCCCCTGTGTGTACAAGTGCGTGAAGGAGAATACACTAATGCCAATAGATTCAAAAAGCAGATCCCTTAGACAAAGGTGGTGTAGTGAATAAAATGGGTAAACTTACCTACTTGACAACCCAGACCCCTCATGGATGAATGGATAAATTCTGTACAGTTCCAGGTACAAAGAGTTACTTACATCATTATCACCTAAAATTATTAAAGGATGAGCAGCTCCTGGGACCACAGAATTCCCTGTGCCAGCTGTATGGTGTATACTGTCTGTATACTCCCCAGGTAAAGCATTTTCTTCTCAACATTCCCACTATACTTAGCACCCCAGGTCTCACGGTCATGACTTGGCTTTCTATCAAATTCATGCTACATAAGCAATTTGAAGAGTGGTTTGATTTGAGGATTCACCTAATAAAGAACCATTTTACCACCTCCCACAAATGTCAAAGGTGTTATTGTAAAAGGATCACACTGAAGGAAGAGTAAAGAAAAAGAGCCAGAAGAGAACTGCAGAGGGAATCTTTTTGGACAGTGTTCACCAGTGGTTACATGTTCTTGCATGCCTATAATTAAATTGCTGTGGCAATCTCCTTAAGGACACCCACTGATTGCTATAAAAAAAAAAAAAAGCTACACAATTTCATCGCAGTATCTCACATATCCATAAAATAAGTAAACTTTAAGGAAAAGAGGGATGCAATATTAAATTTGCAGAAATAAATACCACAATCATGCCTAAAAGAATGTGAAGGAAACTAACCATCCCTGTATTACCTGGGCAAAGGCATACTCTCCTCATCACCTGTGAATATCCAGTAGGCGAATACCTTGCTTTGCTACCACTGTTTCCACCCCAGCATCATACACTTCATTCCCTAACTATTGCCAGACAAAATGAAAAATCACTGTCACAAGGGAAAGCTTATTTCCACTCCTTACAGAAAAGTTTCTGCGAAAAATTACCAGTTTACCCTCACCTGGTTCACAGCACCTCCAAATCTGATAAAGCTTTCAGCCACAATACTAGACCCTCTCCTTGAGGCTCCTAGCTTCCAGCTGAGCAGGGACATGTGACATGTCTGGATGCTGCAATATATTCAGATTGCATCCAATGCTAGCTGCAGGTTCTGAAGGTCCACTCTTTCAAAGCTCAGTCACAGTGATAAGCAGCTATGCCACTGCACCACGGAGAGACCAATAAATATGTGGAGTCCACACTGCTAAGGATTCATTCTTACTTGTATCCCAAGGAATCCCTTTATCCAAGTCTCTTATCTAGTAGGCTGGAATTAAAGAAAATCATGTTTAACAGGGTCATCCTTTAGAAAGGAAAAAAAAAGAAAGCATCTAAAGTTTTAAATGTTAAATATTAAATTATTGCAACATACATTAGTATTCAAGGTTGCTGTAGTATTTTATTATCTTTTTAATTAGTTGCAGTGTTGGAAGCACACAAGTGAGGTCAAAGGCTGAAGGTTGCTAGCTGAGCACAGGGAACTTATGTTTCTTAATTCAGTGCAAGACAGAGTTCTCTCTTTCTCCAATTTATCTCATCCAATAAAGTTTCAATAGAAGGGATTTTGAATTTAACTTGCTTTTAAAAGTAGGAGACCTGGGTTTCCAGATACTCAACATGCATCCAAAACTTTTATATAAATCATACATGAAAAAAACAAGCAGTCTCCATATGACATATGAAGTATAGGATATTACTTAATTGAAGATTTGGTCCACTGGGTCCAAAAGATTTCCCCTACTGCCACAGCTCAGACTCCCTTCTGCTCTTATTGAGGTCTTTGCAGATACAGCTCCCAGCCAGGACTCATGGTCTTGCAGCATATTCCTGTATCTTCCCATGGACGCCTGGGCCTTCAATACACTGCTATAGTAGAACATGATGTCTATTAAGATTCATACGTCCTGCAGTAGCAAATAAGTTATTATAAATAAATACTAATTTTCTTCTGAGATCTTAGCTTACTTGCTGATGCTATGAAGGGGGCAACCCTGCTCCCCCAAAGCTAAAAATAGACCTTGCTTCTCCAGCCCTTCTGCTTCCAGAGAAGGTGGCCTCTAAAGATGAGAGAAACAAAGTCCTTTCCATAGCATGAGCCCTTTCTTGCCTATACACAACCATGGTCAGGTCACAGGGCAGGATCTTGCTTCTTGTTGTCCAGGAGATAAATATTCATTTCCCTCTTCTCCTTTTCACTTACTTCCTATGCTCTCCAGGGCCCTAACCTGCTACTTTGTCCCCAAAGGAATTCATTCTTAAGCATTGTAGGGCTAAAGCCAATGGAGTCATTTCCCATCTACTCTACAGTTACACTAGCCAAACCTCTCTTTTGAGAAGAGTCTTAGCAATTCTTCTTTATTTAATCTAGTTACATTTAGTCTACTAGACAAGTTTAAAAAAAAAAAAAAAAAAAAAAAGACGTATAATCCTTATAGTGTAGGAGCCCTTGGAGAAGGATGCTCTCCAAAAAGAATCAGCAAAGAGAATTAACTACTTCACATATATATATGCTGGACAGGTGACATAAAATGTCAACCATGCAAACACAGAAGATAACAACTGCTTTGAAGGATGCGACACACCTGTTTGTTAGATCTATTCAAACAAAGCTTACAAATAACTGCTGCCTCCTTTTTTGCTACGATTTTACAAGAAAGTAGGCAACAGGAGGGAGAAGAATAGTTGGGCAAGACACAGAAGGCCTGCTGGCTCAAAGCAATCTCTAATGAAGTGGCCTTGGTATGGGGATGAAATGTAATTGGTCACATCCACTGCTCTTCGATTGTTTTTCAACAGACATCAAGAACAGCTGCCCTTAATTCATAGTCTCGCTTAGAATACCACTAATATATTTCAGCAAACTGAAATATATTTTCTTTCCTCAGCAGACAACCTGAATCATCCAACTAGCAAAGTTCAAGATGCAGAAGATTCTGCCAGTGGAAGAACAAGAGAAGAGAGAGAGAGTCACCTGAAGTGGCTGAAAGATTCCTGAAGTATTCACAGCAATTGAAGGAACTGAGCTTTATTCTCTGATCAATGCAGACACTTAAAAACAACTTACCCTTTAAGGAGTCTGTTTAAAAAGAAATCAAACCACCACAAACACCACAGTGGTGAAAACTCCTGTTTCTCTTTTTAATGTCACCACAAAGAAGTAGGTAGAAAAAAAACAGTGATTCTTCCCACATATCTTTTTAATTCAGTTTTCTGAATCAGAATTCATTTTGCAGCAAGCTTAGTTCAACTTTGCCTTCAAAAATAATCAGTCTTCAACGGCAGCAGCTACTGGCTGAGGTCAGACTGGGTCATCTCCTCTTGTCTGACAGCTCACTGCCAGCAGCGGTGTCTTTTCCTTGCCTTCTCAGGTCCCTCCCTGTCCCTTGTGCTGGCTCTGGAGTACACCTGACCCAGAAGAAGTCCCTTCAGCTTGGGAACTTTGCAGAAACCTACCTCAGCAAAAGGAAAGGGAGGGAGAAAGGGATTGTCTTTTTTTTTTTTTTTCTTTCTTTCTTTTTTTTTCATCTCACTGCCAGGCCAGTGCCCAAGCACAAATACAGGCTGGGAGGAGAATGGATTGTGAGCAGCCCTGAAGAGAAGGACTTGGGGGTGCTGGCTGATGAGAAGCTAAACGTGACCCAATAATGTGCACCTGCAACCCAGAAAGCCAACCGTGTCCTGGGCTACATCAAAAGAAGTGTGACCAGCAGGTTGAGAGAGGGGATTCTGCCCCTCTACTCTGCTCTCTTGAGACCCTACCTGCAGTGCTGCATCCAGCTCTGGGGTCCTCAGCACAGGAAGGACATGGACCTGTTGGTGCAGGCCCAGAGGAGGCCACGAAGATGGTCAGAGGGCTGGAGCACCTCCTGTATGAGGACAGGCTGAGAGAGTTGGGGTTTTTCAGCCTGGAGAAGAGAAGGCTCCAGGGAGACCTTACAGCAGCTTCCAGTGCTGAAAGGGGGTTACAGGAGAGATGGGGAGGGACTCTTTGTCAGGGAACAGTTTTAAGCTGAAAGAGAGTAGATTTAGATTAGATATTAGGAAGAAATTTTTCTCTCTGAGGGCACTGGCCCAGGTTGCCCAGAGAAGCTGTGGATGCCCCATCCCTGGAGGGGTTCAAGGCCAGGCTGGATGAGGCTTTGAGCAGCCTGGGCTAGTGGAGGGTGTCCCTGCCCATGGCAGGGGGATTGGGACTAGATGATCTTTCAGGTCCTTTCCAACCCAAACCATTCTGTGATTCTATGACTCTTATTCTTTAGCATGTTAACTCAGTAGGATATGAGGCCTGACAGTCCAGGGAACTGCATCTTTCAGCACTCCTGCATTCACTCCTGGAGCACAGTTCAGGGAGAGGACTATGCAGCTCAGTACAGCATTAGGAAGTTAAACACAGAAAATAGACAGCACTTAAGTGAACACTGTCCTTGAGAGCTCCGTTGCAGGACTTCCAAACCACCACGCTCCTGATGTTTTTAATCTAAGTGCTTATTAAACAACTTTGTTGTGTTTATGGTCAAGCTCTGTTCTAAGCCCATGCTTTTATACTATGTGTGGTCTGCAGTCATTTCTCTTTGATGGTTTATTTGTGAAATACATATAAAACACTGCTTCTCCGATCAGGGAAGCAATCAGCCAGAAGTTCTTTTTACTCTTCCTGAAATATTCTGCACAAAAAGCTCCAAGCAATTTTTGTTTTTCTCTCAAGCTCATACTAGAAGCACTTCTCTTTCTACTTGCCTCTTTCCTTGCTTACTTTTAAACACACCCACCCAGAAGCAGATCAAAACCTCCCAGCTTGTACTTGCATTCAGAGTGGTCTCAGAAGTAGTTTCCTGAGTTCCAATTATTGTTAAACAAAGGGGCACATCATTGTTCCCACTTTCAGCCAGAATGGAAAGCAACTAGCATACCCATCAGCTTCAAGGAGATTTTTCCTCAGCCTTGAAGGATGTGAAAAGCAAGAAGCAACAATGGTTAGTTTTCAAAGGGCAGCTTCCATCTAAAAGTCCAATAATGCAGAGTGCACTTGAAAAGATCAGGGCCTGGACACATAAAATCAGCACCCAAAATTGAGAGAAACCTGACATTTTAACCTTAATCTCTTTCTGTCGGTTTCCTCATCTACAAGATGAAGGACAGAGCTCTGAGAGATCCTCACATGAAACCAGGAGGCACAAAGAAAGATAGGGAAGGACATTCACGAAATCCACAGGATTCTGAACACTGCAAACATCAGAGACAGCAGTCATTTACTTCTGCTGCACCAGTTCTGAATGCAATAAAGAAGGTGTTAAGGACTAGCACCACTGGCTCTAGTTGAGTGTAAACAACATTCCTACTTATTTCTCAAAGCCATTTTATCTTGAATAGCCAAAAAATCAATCAACATTAGAGACATTTCACCAATTAATTTCCTGTTTTGTCAATCTCTGCCTGGGCAGCATTATGAAGAGATGTAGTAATAGTGATGGTAGGAATTAGGATGAAATAGAACAGGGCTCTCAGTAGAGGCCTGTACCTAAACAAATTTAACACAGAAAATAATGAATGACTCCATACAATTATTCTGTACAGATGAAACTTTTGTAATGTGCAAACTAAAGACATCTGGCTAGTTCATCTCTTTTGAAAGATTTAGGGAACAAAATCAGAAGTGTGTATATATGAAGACATAGTCAAAAGAAACAAAATATAAAAATTGATCCAGTCTAGGGCTAACAGGGAAATTGCCAAGAAGATGAGAGTCCACCACCTGAAGAAGAAAGTGAAACATCAGAAATTGATTAGGGAGAGAAATATACAGGTAAAAGGCACAGATATTCACCATGTTGCACTTTTTTGTGATTTTATGAACAAGAGAAGAAAACTGTCTTTAATTATCCTGTCTCCCCTCTCCCTATCTGCAGCATCCTCAAATTTATTACAAAGTCTCTAGTTAAATATCTATGGATTTTAAATTGTTTCTGGCAACATTTCAGTCTAGTGGGCAATGAACACACTTAAGAGAGCCCCACTACCATTACTTGTCCAGACATATTTAGAATCTACCATATAGTCCCAGATTGTTTTATATTAGAAAAGGCCTTTGGGCTTCTGCACAGCCCACCACACTTCCTTACTCCACTGACAAAGAATTATTCCATGCAATTGCAGAGCCCACCCCCAATTAGAAGAAAGCTTCAACCAGTTCTCACAAGAGTGGTCCTTGTGAGATGACAGCAAAGCAAAATTTTTACCTCCCCAGCAAGAAGAAAAAGGCATGCAAGGATCTGCATTTCATGGTCGTTCATCTCAATTTCTCATCATGTCTCTCCTAGGATGACACTAGAGGGGCACCATCTAGGAAAGCTGAACTAGGATCAATATTTACAAGCACTCATTAGGCTTTTTTGAGAAATTAAACTTGAACACGTGAGGTCCTGTAACTGTTGGACGTACATAGCTCAAAATGGCTAAACAGAGATCCTAGGAGCTGTAAATTTTTAACAGCATTTAGGTCAAGTGAAGTAGATTTATAGAGAAGAACAAAGCTGGAGGGAAATTATTCTCTCTTATACTCTGCAGCACATGTTTTGCATTATAGAAATGAAGAGCAGCTGCAGCTACTTGTATATCTCTGACTAAGTGACAGTCATCCATCTCCTGGGACCACAAATAAAACTAGAAGTAACAGTAGTCTGTGTTCTGTTGCATCTTTACTACGCTGACTTCTACTTCAAGCAAACACTATATCTGTTGGAAGACCATGGCATTTAGCCAGTTGCTGATATGCAAACAGGAGAGTGCTTTATTCCATCTCCATTTTGCCTCTGTGCTCACTATTGAAACTTCAGCTGATGCAAGAACCAGGAGATCTTTCTTTGGCACTTGCTGAATTGCTGTTGTTGCTGGGTAATGCACTAGCCACAAATCCAAACAAAAACCCACACCAGGGCTAGCATGTTGCAAGGAGACTCTCGCAGGCCAAGGCAGCAGACCTTTCTATGAAGGCTTTGAAAGATCTGAGCCTATCTTTGGTAGTCACTTCTCAAGGCCCATAACTATTGTAGAAGTACCAGGAGGAACTGAGTGAATACTGCCGTTAATCCGCTCTCCTCCAAATGTTAAACTAGATTTAAAAAAAAAAAAAATCATTCAGCACCGAAAGAAAAGCCAGTAATTCTGAAGCAGACAAATTTCTATACAATGTATTTGTGACGTTCCAATTATTTCTGCCAATGCCTGTTGCAGTCTTCGAAGAAAGAAAAAGCCAGCACAATGGAGGATGCTTTTGTGTAATTTACATAGTTAGTTTCTGGTTGATATTTAAACTATTTCTTGCACACGCATTGTATATTCTGCATCGCTGACCAGCAAATTGCATTCAGCATCTAATTTGTTAAATGGTTTTCTCTGTCAGGAGAATGTTCCCACTGTAATAGTGATATTTTATCCTGTCGAAAAAATGATTAGGCTAAAACATCTTAGTAAATACCATAAACTACCCAATAACATCAAAAATTGAAGATGTACAAAGGCTACCCAATTACTCAGGAAACTTCTAAATTTTCAGGTAACAGAACTCATTTTCTGCTTGAATGAGTAATCAAGGAAATATAATTTTCTTTTATATTGATCATGGTATAAGGCACAGCCTAAGGACAGGAGCATAAAATGGTCTATTACATTTTCTTTATTAGTGTTAGAAAATCATTTTCAAAACTATTTCACCAAATTTTTTCTGGGAAAGGAACCTCCTTTCTAGATATTTTTATGACCTGTCTCCAAATTCTTAGCTATATGAAACTGTCTCTGGTGGAAGGGCATGGTCTCTCTGAGAAGTTCTGTCCCTGATGAAGTCAGTGGAAGTCTTGCCATCAAATGCATCAGGGACAGGATGTCTACTTCCATATGGGATTAAACTGCAAGAAAACTAGCATTCAATATCCAGAATAATCCCAAGACCTCATTGACTAGGCTGTACTTGCATCCTGTGCCAAAAATAACCAATTACACAAGAAGAACTAACAAATAGTTCTTATACTATGATTCACATTAACCACCATTACAGATGTTAAAGGCATATATTCTTGAGGTCTCAGAAATTTTGGTCCAAATGTTTGAGCCAGAGACCAGAGAACTGATAGTAGCATGGAGTCTACCCAAATTATGTCTCTAAGATGGGAGTGCAACAGAACTGTAGGATTTCTGCAAGGTCAGTGAAGGATAGTGTCAGAAAGTTAATTGGAATGTAACTAGAATTCAGATTTCCTGATGTTACTTCCTCTCTTTAGGGCTTACGCATATTCTTCCCCAGCTTTAAACAATGAGAAAATATGGCATGAAATTAAACACTTTAAGAGATTTTAAGATATTTTTTTCCAACTTCGCAGCTGGTCTTCTGCAATACATTTTTTTTTCTTCCTCTGTAAAGTATTCAGATTCAACAGCAATAGGAATGAACCTCACTGACTCCCTGGCAATTTTTAAGAAAGCTGGTAAAGTTTGAAAAAACATTGATGTGGACCATGATATCACTGCTGGTGGAGATCTCTCTCAAAAATCAGACCTGGGAAATCAGACAGAAGGTAAAGTTTATCAAAAAAAGGTGGCACTACTACTTCATTTCCTGGGTTTTGAGATCCCTTCTGTGTTTTATCCCCTAGAATATTTCCTCTGACTAGATCCACAACTACACCCATTTATGTTATTATATCTTTTCTGTAGGTTTACTTCCTTGACCATGCTCACAAGATATTTTTAACTCCCCTATACGTTGTGAGAAGGATTAATGTTAGAAAGATGTCATAGCAATGAGTGTTGGTATAGAAAAATCATAAGACTGAGCTGGGGCAGAACAATGAGAAGAAGAGAGTTGTTTAAGATAAACAAACATAATTATAGAAACATTCTAATAATCCTACTCATAAGCCGTACCTGTTTCCTGAACCTTTGGTCAATCTTCATCTTTCATAGGAAAATAACCTGCTTTGTCTTCGGTTTAAAACGTCCACGGTATTTTGAACACCTGCAGTCTTGATATAAATAAATAGAAAGGCAATGGGAAAGAGAGCTAATCTGTGTATTGCAAATACAAGGAAAACCAGACATAGAATCCAGTCTCATATTTTGATCACTTGAAGCTAGTGCCCATATCATCCCAATTCTGATTTTACTGAATATATTTTCTGACATCCAGGTTGCTCTGATGCTAAAAAACCCAACGGTTTGAAAGTTCGAATTCATTCTTTAAGTTACTTCAACACTTAATCTACTTGTCTGATGTTTACATCTGATACAACCATCATCTTCGTAACATGTTCGGTGAAGCCAGCAAGCTGTAGTGAACCAGTGACTGTGGTTACTTTCACAGCGAATCTGCTGCTAATAATAGCAGTGGTATGAAAGCAATGAGACTGTTACTCTTCTTTTTTTAAAAAAAAGATCAAGATTGTTTTTAGTTAAAACTCTAAAATTGTTCTTTGTTCATTTTTTAAAACTCTGGATAAACCAACTCCTGATTGCCTTTTAAAAGAACAATATAGTTCTTGTGACTCCTCTCCTACAAACGGTACTTTTCTTCTGCAATGTGTTTTATCTCTCTTTGTGACAAAAATCATTCTTTCAGGTTGTTGAAGAAGTCTCTTAAAAACTCCTTAAGCTACCATCATATGAACAGAGAGTCAACTTGTATTAGCTAGAGCACCCAAAAACTGTTTAATAAGCTTTTAAAGAGTCTCTTAAGAGACCTTAATTATTTGCTTTAATAGCAATACAGAGGAAAAAAAGTACCTGGCTCTCTTTTTCTTTCGTCTTGCTATTTCTTCAAGTGCTCTTTTGGCTGAGTGCAGCTCATTAGTGAGCTTCCAGCACATGCTGTCTTCGCCTTTCTCTGTTTCGTAGTCTGTGGAGACTTGTTCTGTTTTCAAACTGACAACCTTTCCAGATACTTCTTTTTCTCTAGTCTTCTAAAATCCTTCCAAAATATTTGGTGTTCTGCTGTGATTTTTTTTCCTGCAAAATATTTTTCATAAGGCAGGAAATAAAGACAGGAGTTTTGAGGTTCTGAGAAACTTCCAGCTTTCAAACAAACTTGTTGCCCTGCATCTTTCTCAGCCTGCTTAAACCTCCTCTTGTATTTGTTTATCTGCTATTCTGCCCATTTATTTCTCCTCCTTTGGAAACTTTACCCACATTAGGGGAATTAATTTTACACAGCATGTGCTATGAAAAACTTGAATTCCTCCTGTTAAGATTTGACATCTCTTCCCTAAAACAAAGACAACCTGATGAACAGGTTTGAATGAAAGGGCAGGATGACACAGTTGCTTCTCAACATACATATATTATTATTCCAAAGTGCTTTCATGCATTTGTGAATTTACTGTTTTAGTAACAGTTAATGGCTTATATGGTGTTTGGGAAGTAAACTAGAATTATTTCTAAGCATTGAAAATGTCCTACTGCTCTAGCAATCTCCGAGGGAGAAAAGGAGTCTGTTCTTCTTGTAAAACAGTAGGAAGACCCAACCTTCCTCCATTATGAGGCTCACCAGGATAAACAGTGCCAACGACCTCTGTGAGATTCATGTGTGTTACACTCTTACAGATAACATTACTAAAGACAGATTATTTTTTCAACTCCACTGATCAAATTTTTCATCTGAAGTTTTCTTCAAGAAAGCTTGCCTTAATGTATGTTGCCTTTTCAGCAGTACTTTGTGACCCAATATTGTATCTGAAGTACTTGCAGACTGAAATTACAGATTTCTTTACCTTGTAGGAAGGATTTGTAGTTGAAAGGGGAATATATTTTTCTATTTTTAATTTTAACTAATGAGTACTCATTAGATTCATAATCCAGTTCTCAATATATTTTGTGTCTGCTTGTCCTGTTCCTGCATGCTTTCCCGTGGAATCACAGCAACTGACCCAAGACTACCGCAGCCTTGGAATATTGATTGACCACCCCAAAACAGGAGGAATCAATCGGACTGGATTTTGCATGTGAATTGGAAAATTTGCACTGACTTTCCTTGTAGGTTAGATGGATAATTTGTACTGACAGAGACAGTCTGGTCTTGTTCACTGA
Organism: Pterocles gutturalis; assembly: GCF_000699245.1. Classification (NCBI taxonomy): domain Eukaryota; kingdom Metazoa; phylum Chordata; class Aves; order Pterocliformes; family Pteroclidae; genus Pterocles; species Pterocles gutturalis. Next base: position 32,614 of record NW_010123425.1, read on the forward strand.
GCTGCTCCACTTTTTCCAAGAGCACAATAAGAATCCAGATCTCTGTTAAACTAAACTCCCTTATCTTAAGCATCCACCACCTTTCTTCCATACGTGTTGTACAGAAAACATGACAGTAAACAGTATTAAATTAATTTTACCATTGTTCTAGCCAAGATTACTGAAAAATCAGCTAATAGTATCTTTCAGAAATCTGCTTAGCATTTTCCTTCCTTTTGGAATCCCCTTGTCTTTAATGCATATTATCTCAAATAGATTTTATGCAAAGACACTGATGGTGTCTACTGTATCTATAAGAAATGTCATCAAAGCTTTAACCTCAAAGCATCAGAACAGAAATTGAAATACCTTGATCCTATTTGATTATTCAGTTAAATTGAGTTAAGAGTTGTACCAAGGCATAAAAATATAATCAGATGTTCCTTTATACTCTACACTGCAGCAAAGGGAACAGAGAAGATGGATGCAGCCAGAAGAACCCTGAAATCAACAGAAATACCATATCTATTTACTCCTTATCTTCTCATAGGCCCACGTGTAACACCCTAGAAGAAATTGGTGTATGTAATCAGATGAAGCATCAGGGAAAGTAATGGGTAAGAGAAATGAGAAGAGTCATGAACAACCATGAAAAAAAGCACAAAGGGGAAAAATGTAGAGAAAGGAAAGTGTAACAGAGTTCCCAGTTCATTTCCTCACTGGACTCCTCTTTTGCCTTGTCAAAATCTGCCACTTCTCCCTGGAAGTGTTGAGTGTTTTAAAACCCCTATGAAATCTGAGAGTTGCCAGTGCCTTAAGAAATGGTCCCCTTCTGCTTTATACCTAGTGTCACCGCCTCATCAAGGCTAAATACAGTGTAAATTAGTCAGTGGGATGTCAGAGCTGCTATTGCCAGAATTAGACTGTGGCTTTAACAAGGTCTCCTATTTTTTCTTTTGAATCTTGGTCTCTCTGTATGCAAAATTTCCTCTTCAAGCTTTCTTTTCCAAGTGTTTCAAATTTTTGAATGTCTTTGGCTTTTTTTGAATGTCTTTGGCTTTACAAGTTGTCCTCAGAGCCTTGCAGTAGGGATCTCACTGCTATCTTAGACAACAGGTTAGTGATGGAATTTTTTTTAGAATAACTGAATAATTTAACTCATCTGGTTCAAATCCACTGCTCAAAGCAGAGTCCTCTATAGCCACATTAGGTTGCTCAGGGCAGTCAAATTCTGAGTATCTCCAAGGACTGAGGTTCCAGAACCCCTCTGGGCTGCTTGAACCAGCGCTGGTTCAGTCTCATGCTGAAGAATTTTTATCCTTATATCTGATTAGAATTTTCCTTGCTGCGATTTCTATCTGCTGCTTCTTGTCCTTTCATTGTTCACATTAATGTAGAGTCTGGCTGTGTTTTCTACTGTGTGTTTATAGAGGTATTCAAACTAGATTAATTAGATCATCCCTTTCTCTTCTTCAGACTGAAAAAAAAACCTGCTCAGCTCACTTCTCCTTGTCTGTCATTTGCTCCATCCCTCTAATCATCTTGGTGGCCATTTGCTGGGCTCAACATAGGGTGGTTAGAGGGCTGCTACAGTTCATCAGTTCCCTCTGGTACTGGACACATTGGTTCCTTTATGGCATCTATCTTTCAGACTGTTCACATCTAAGAGCAATTACAGACTATCTTCCTTGTAAACAAATCCATGAAGGAAGAGTGGAGGGCAGCAAGAGCTATCACGGAAGCTTTTGGCTACCACAGATAATGTTCCAACAGGGTAGTGCAGAGGATGCTCTGCAGGAGGGTATGCCCATGTGTGCCTGCATCCAGTTTTTGCTTACAAAACTAGACAGCTCAATGACCAAGGGAGGGCACCACTTGCCAGTTAACTAATTATTCCCCACTTGAGACCGTATTTCATCAGGTAGCCATTTGCTTCCAGACTCCCAATTAACAGCAAAGTGAGAAAACTGCCCTGCAAAAACACCAGATAAAAGAGCTGTGTTCTGTCTTCATTAATCTGCATTTGCAGTGTAGGGACCAGAGTACTCCTACATTGCTCCAGAAGTCAAGGAGTTCAGGAATAGCGGACTGCAGTAGCCGCGGGAATCAATTACCCATTTCATTACGTATTTTGCCTCCTGTCAAAAGAGTCATCACTATATCAAATAGCATGCCTGTACTGTAGAGATACTCAAGTTTATCTTTACTAAGTACAAGTTCCAGGAGCATCTAACTGTGACAACTTGGTGTTTCACACAGCCTTCATTTCTCTACCAAGATGTTCTTACCTCTCTGATGCCATGGTTAGCTGGCTTCCAATAGGTATCTATGAAGCTGCCTTCTGCAATGCAGACAAACACTGAGAAAAATAAAACCATTCATAATGTTTCAGCCTGGATGTCCAATATTAAGCAGTATTGCCAGTATCTTCCTGGTTACTAGCAACTTGTATTGTGAATTCTGAAGATTGCACAATTATTTTTAATTAAGTGACAGCAGATGCTATGTTAATTTGTGTAGGAGTGCATTTTATCTTAATATTTCCCAGCAAACTGGCCATGAGTTTGTTTTTAATTTGAAATTTTTGAGAACAAGAGTAAATGCAATAGATTCAATGGCAAAAATATTACTAAATGTCTTATTAGCTCTGGCATAGTTTCATCAAAATTATATTACATAATTACTCATCTGTTTCTTTTATAATACAGTGGGGAAGAGGAGGAAAAACCTTCAAAAATCATTAAGAAATATGTTATTTAAGTACTTTCAGGAATAATATAATTCATGAAGGGATTTTTTCACAATCACAATTTTACCAACTGTAAACCTTATTGTTCCAGCCACAAAGCAAAATACGTTTTAAAAAGACATTTGTGATTTAAAGCAAAGTGATTTCATTACATGCTTATGTCTACCTCTTCCCTTATGTAAAGAATATGTTATTTCAGAGCAAACATAGTATCTGTACTGATCCTATGATCATTCCACAAAATGGTCTTAGTCCAAAAACTACAAGGAGAGGGAATCAGGTATTTTTTTTATGACAGTACAGGAAAGCAACAGAAGGGGAAGGAAAGATGGTGGGAAGGTGAAGGGAGAGAAAGGAAATTTCCTGACTTGTAGGAAGAAACAAGACAGAATGGTTTCCTGTGAAAGAGCAAAGTGAGGAAATTCAGAAGATCACGTGTGAGACCACAAACAAACACATATCATTAGTTGAGTTTGTGGTGTATCTTGCTACTACACTGGCCATACTGACCACTCTTTCTCAGGAAGCAGGCCCATTGCATGTGCGATATAAAGGTGGGAAAAGCAGTAAGCATCCTTCCAGCCAGAAAACCTGCAGTGCCCTGGGAACTAGGCTAGAGTAAGGGCTAAGGAAATTTTCGGTCATCCACTTCCTCGCCCATCCAGGAATGAGTGCCTCTCAGACTAGTCTTTGCTATTGGGACAAAGCAGTTTTGCTTGTATGGCAAATTAAGGGAAGAGTGATGAGGCTTGCAAGGACTACCCATGCAAATGGTGTGTGTGGCAGAAGGGACCGCCAAGAAGTGGTGTAGCTGTGTGGGACAGTAGGCTTGTGTGACATGCTCCTATCAAAACACTGTGTGGCTATCAGAGGCAAGGAACAGCTGGCTTGAACTATTTGGGTTTGTGGACCTATAGCCAGGTTTCGGAAGTTATGGAAGAGAGCAGAAGGGATTCTATAGTTCTGTAGTTTGAGCTCCTTTCAGTGCAGATCCAAAACACACTTGTGCTCAGAAAAATGCTCTCACTTCTCTGTCTGCTGGAAGTATATACCAATGAAAAGAGAACATCTTCAAAACAAGACCTCTTCCCATAATACAGCTAACTTTCACAAAAAGATTTATTAGAGGCTATAAATATCTGGAAATTTTCTATTAACACTTTGCTATAAATTGCATTGGTTTGGTGGTTTTTTGCTATTTCTAAAATAGAGATAGTGGAAGTATACATCCAAATAACACTGATTTATTGATATAATTTAAGCAAGAATTTTCAGGGAAAATTCTTTCATCTTACCTTTCCTTCATAATCTGTGAAGTTTCACCATAGATTTATTTAGCCAATTGTCCCTCTGGGTTATTCCAAAAACGAATAGGTCAGACATTTGGAAAATAAGCATTTTTCAATGCAATCATATATCATGCAGGATATATTGCTTTCAGATTTATCAGAAAGGCTGAAAAGCATCAGGAATGTCTGCCATATCTATGCAAAGTCCAAATCTCTCATGTGGAGAAAAAGCAAATAACGGAACTGCAGCAGCAGGTATAAGGGAAGCACGAAAAGGAAGAAAGCTTCACTGAAATATACCTCGCGTATTCTATTCAAACCCCCCCTTTAGTTTTTCTCAAAAGCACAGGGCTAAAAAGCAGTCTAAATCTGCGCAAATGCTTGTGGATTTTCATGATGCTGAAGTGAAGCAGAAAACAGAAACAAAGACTTTTTTTGAAAAATGCATGTGGTTCCATATGCCATATTTTGCCAAGTGATGTAACTGCAGCACTTCAAATTCTTCTATTGGAAATAATTTACACTGCAGGATTGCAGGAAAGTAATGTACCCAGTGCTAAACTGGAAGATACAAAGTTCTGTGTTTGAGGACTTACTATAAGCCCTAAAGGAAATGGCAAATTAAATTAGACAGATCCATCTTGCACATTTCTGGAATCTTCATTGCCACAGATCTATTATATCATTTTTTTGGCTGGTCTTCTATCAATTGGTCATGCAGCTGTTGCTCAGGAGTGCAGCCAACCGAGGTAGGCTCTGGATAGCTTTAGTCTTGTCCTTGGAGGCAAACAGAGTTTTAACTTAGTGGGGTTTTTTTCTCTTCATGTGGAAGTTTGTGGAATTAGACCTTGGCAAGTATTTTGCCTGTCTCTAGGAAAATATTGTTGTTCCTTTCAGTATTTTGCATAGTCAGTACAGCCTCATCTCTGTCAACAGTACCAAGTCACAATAAGGCATTGCTGCTCAGGCATGAAGATGGTCACAATCAACAGCAACTTCACTCAGAAAAATGGCAATCATTTTCTCCTGCCTATTAAATAGTGTATGTTACTGCTGTTTTCTAAGAGAAAGATTGCGACTTTCTTGCTAAATCTTTTTATGACTCCTAAATACACCAGTATTCCCATAATGCAATTTTCATAGGAAGGCATTCCCTTTCCTTGCAAGTTGTGTATCTCCAAAAAAGATAAAAAACCTTTTATATTTCATTATCTTTTGCTTTTTATTTTTTGTTTTATATGACAAAACCAGAATGTTTTGCTCATGCCTGAGGCAATGATGGCACCTATACTTTGTGCTCTTTACTACAGAATTAGTTTCAGAACTCTCTTGCATCACCCAGTACCCCCATAACTTTTTAACCAGGAAATATCTGAGCAATAAAGCCAAGAAACAAAAGAAAGTGACCTACAGTTGAACTTGAGAACAGCAAGTACCATGCCCTAGATAAGTACTTCCTTTGGCATCAACAGGTAGCAGTTCAAGGTACCATAAATTAATGTTATTTTTCTCACAAGGTAAAAAGGCCATCTTGCTTTCCTTTTTTGCTAAACAGCATAGCTCTTCACAATGATGCTAGCCAACTTATACTTATCAGGAGAGGTAAATCAGAAGAATTTTGTACCTTTTCTTGGTATCACTTGTTGTTCAATGAAGACAGCTGCTGCTGCTACTTGTTCCCTTTACTGTATTTCTCAAAGTAAAGTCACTTTAACTTCCCTACTAATTTTAAATTTAATCTCCTAAGCAGTCAATGCCTTTTCAATAGTGCAGAGCTGGTCTTTCCCAGGTGATGTTCTTCCAAGGTACTGTGAATCATAGAGTTAAAAAAGGCAGATGCCCAAAGAAAGTGCTACATTTTGCTGTCCTACTTATGGCTCAAGTCAGGGAACGAAAGCAATATTGAACAGTATATAATGCAATATGGGAACACCAGTGTCATTCAACAGCAAATACTGTTCATTATTTACACAAATCTTTAACGTACTTGTGGATATATCAAGTGAATGGCAAGTCAACAAAGGAGTTTTTTTACACCTCTTGAGATGCCATTGATTACTCTGAGCTGGAGCAGCTGGTGAGGATGTTTCTTCTTAGGGACATTTCATCAGTTGGAAATTGCTGCACAGGAACATGTTGGTTACAGTGAGGAATTCAAGCACCTAACGCTTCAAAGAGAGCACTGGGTCTCCCTAGAACCTTTTCTTTCAGCACAAAAATATGTGCCATGGATGTTCTGCCAGCACTACTGCACCACTATCTTTTTTAGCTAAAGTTAACCTCAGGCAGGAACGGAGAGAGACAAGTTGCTCCAAATTTATAGAAGAGATACTACTGCTTTCCTTAGAGGAGCTGTTGACTCTCATCACATCCACTGAGGTCTTGGTCCCAGACACAGCACGTCTGCTGAAACACTGCATGTACAAAAAGGTTTGGTATGCTTGCCCACAGCTAAACCCACTCGTGCACTTTTAGTAGGTACTGGTCTCAGGTGGGAGTTGGTACTAATAGCTGAGAGATGATTAGGAGCAGCTTTTCACATTTCCATTCAGATGTTACTGACTATGGGTATATTTATTGTGTTTCAGTACAAAGCTGGGGCATGAGACTTTAAATTCAACCATGACTTTACCTGAACGTCACTCACAGCTCGGTATCACAACTCACCTCCTTATGCCACTAGACTTCATAATCACTCAGCACAGACTGCATGCTCAGTCTTTGCCACCCTGAAAGGCTATTATTTCTTCTGAAAGTCAATTATATCCAGTGACACAACAGTACACTTCACGTGTGCCAGAGTTCCTGAGCTTGGCACAAAGGCTCCCTCACCATCTCCTGTTAAATCAGTGCTGGTGGATCTGACCAGAGAAAACAACAACAAGAGTAAGTGTCCCCTCTAAAAAATAGTTTTATAACAGACCAAAGATTCTTTCCTTTGTCAGCATGGAGGAGCGTAGCCATGAAAACTGTATTACGGCAAGTCACTGTGATGATTCCCTCATAATCTCTGCAAATAAAGAGGGAGTTGAATATCCTCACCTTTATTAGTAGAAATCCCAGCAGATCCTCTTGCCATTAACATCATACAAGAGGATAACTTGTCTCTGGCCTCTCAGCTTCTTCTCTAGGCTGTTTCTGATCTTCTTTCTCTTGGTCTATAGAGACATCCAGAATAAAATATTAATGAGCACTCTTCAGAACAAAATTGGCTGAAAATGGTATCTAGGGATAAGCAAATATGAAGAAAGTTAAGACTACACATATCTCTTGGATATTTCTTGGCTTCTCAGGGGTAGGAAAGCTAGTTTAAGTTAGGAAGACTTCTCAAGGAATAGTTACTTTTGCAGCATACCCTGTGTATGAGGGCTAGAATTTCTTTCCAGCTAGATTTTCAGAAAGACAATGAATGTCCTTATATATTGGACGCAGGACTATATGTGACAGTCCGTAATAGTTATTTTTGATTAAAATATTTGAAAATGCTTGTTAAGACATAGCTCCAGTATACTTTCAAGATTTTGAAATTGTTCAAATTGCAACTCCTCAGAGGAAGTAGTAAATTACATTGTTCACATACTGTTCCCATAGTCATTACTACTAGTGAGAGGGAATCCATTGATACTCTGGTAGCATCCTACTTCTTAAAGGCACACAATAACAATCAACACCAAAAATTATGAGGTGTCAATACTCTGACGGTATTTGAAACAGTATTCTGGACATAAGCCGGCAATGTGCACTCACAACCCAGAAGGCCAACCGTGTCCTGGGCTGCATCAAAGAAGCGTGGCCAGCAGGTTGAGAGAGGGGATTCTGCCCCTCTACTCTGCTCTCTTGAGACCCTACCTGCAGTGCTGCATCCAGCTCTGGGGTCCTCAGCAGAGGAAAGACCTGGACCTGTTGGAGCGGGTCCAGAGGAGGCCACAAAGACGGTCAGAGGGCTGGAACACCTCCCATATGAGGACAGGCTGAGAGAGTTGGGATTGTTCAGCCCGGAGAAGAGAAGGCTCCAGGAAGACCCTCTAACAACCTTCCAGTACGTAAAGGGGGCTTATAAGAAAGATGGGGACAAATTTTTAGCAGGGCCTGTTGCGATAGGACAAGGGATGATGGTTTTCAACTAAAAGAGGCTAGATTTAGACTAGATCCAAGGAAGATTCCCTGCACATGTGGATGGACAATTTTTTGCAATCTTTGAAAATCAGCAAGATCTCCTTGGCGCTTCTTCTTTCCAGCATCATATGCTATGCAAGTCTTCCAAGCAAATCCCCTGAACAGGCCAAAATCTGCTTTCCTGAAATCCAGGGCTATGATCCCGCTATTTGCCTTGTTCCATTCTCACAGAATACTGAGCTGCACCATCTTATGGTCAACTTCACACAATACCTGTAATCTGGAAAGAAAAGGCAGCTCAGAAATGAAAAACTTGTTCTTGTGGATATTGCTGTTTGTGTGATGCTAACTGAAAGAATAGCTTCAAAATTACACCACAATTATACGTGACCCCTACAAAACTCAGTAACTTTTAAAATAACTTCTATGATGGCTAAAGGGGTCTGAAAAAACTCGTAGACAAAACTGAGACATTCAGTGCCCCTCCAACACTACAATGCTATTAAAGTGTAGCACTCCCCAAATCCCCAAATGTAAGTAGCAACTATTTTAGAGCACAATGCAAATATAAGTTAATCAATTGTTTAGTTCTCTGCATAATCATTGCCCAGGTTCTGGCTCAAACTAAAGAATTTATGTTTGGAATAAAGCTGTTTTAGCTTGCTCACAGCTATCTCCTCCTTTTGGTGTGAGGAGTCCACAGGGAGACATGTCACAAAGCAGAAAAGCAGGATCCTCTGATAAAATTTATCATTGTGTTGATCTTTCAAGTGGAAAGGGAGCACGGAGTAGGAATGACCTCCATCGTGAGGCACTGTGTCCTTCTTGCTCCTCTCTGCTCTGACTTCTGCCTCTTGCCAAGCTCTCTTCTTCTGAAAATGAGGACTTTGACCCTGCATTTATATCTTGCAAAGCTGTGCTTTGCTTAACTAGAATCCCCAGGTGCCAATAAGCAGAATAAAGTACTTAATACTTGCAGTGGCAGTATAATTCACTGACGGGAACATTAGCGTCTGCTGTGGGATGTGCCTGGCAGTTATCATAAGGAATTGTCTGTAAAGTATTTCCTATGTCCTTACTTTTCTTTGTCCTTACTTATTTCCTATCTCCTTACATTAAAATATGTTCTTCAACGTCACGCTGACAGCTCCCTCACTCTCACACACATACATACATGTTCTAATGGCTTGTAAATATGAAAAATACTGAAATAGGAAAATTGAGATAGCTGTTTGGTGGCCATTAAGGTCTTCAACTATAACACTCTGTTCTAATCTACTCAGTTCAAATTTCTTATTAAGTGGCCTAGTATATAACACCATCCTTAAGAACTAGCAGGAGAGGAATAGGAGCAATATTTGATTTTACCTGACATACTAAAAAATACATTTGCTTTGTGATCAACAAAAGGTCAGGAACATTTTGTTATTGCAAGAAATTGCATCAATTACAAGCTGTCCAACCTCTCCCTGCAAAAGTAACATGCACACAAGTTACTTGCAGCCTCCAGGCTGTGTTCCTTGTTTTCTTGTGCGTTTTTCCTTTGGGAAAAAAAGTTGCCTTTAGATAGGTTCAGTACAGCTACCTAAATACTGTTGAACATGGCATGCAAGAGCTTATTGAAGAGCTTAGAAAACAGATTGCACAATTAAGCCCAGGTATCCAGATATAGGAAAAAAGGATTTTATCCCTTCACACAAAAACTAAACTTAGTGATTGCCAAGAGTAGTCATATCAAGGAAGGATCACTGCATACATGAGCCTTTCATTATACTTTTTCCTGGGCATCAATTATTAACCAGTATCAGAAATGAGATATTGTTCTAAGTAGAACACTGTTCTAAACTATGTATTAATTCATTGGTGTTATGAATCATAAATTATGGGGTTTAACACACTTTCTGGATGAAGGATTAGTTTTCATTTCTTAGGAGGAAAGACTCACTTTGTGTAAGAAATAGGAAGCTGTCATACTTAGTCCAGGGCTGCTCAGATCTCCAATGTTGAAAATATTCAGAGATTTTGCAGTTCATCATCAAAGTTGAAATCCGGTGAGTTTTGATGGTTTGATGCAGTTCCTGTACCTGTACTTGCAGTCACTGAGGTTCTACCTGCTCCTTAGGGTTATGTTTTTCTCTGCCCATGACTGAAATAACAGATTTTTTTAAATGACCATTCAAATGGCCACACCTCCATTTCACGTGATAGGCATCTGAACAACAACTTCCCCAGAAGTATGATACTCCATCATGTTGGTTATATTCCTTTACAGACTTTACAGTATTGCCCAACTAAGCAGGAATTCATGCCTGAATTATCCACTGCAAAACACTTCTGGTCCAAGAAAATATTTAGGCAAATCACATAGAAAACTAAGACTGTTCTTTGTAACTCACTCCAAGTTAATATATGATTCAGCAGCACAGAAAAAGATGTTTTGCTAGCACATATTAAACCTAGATGCAATGGAATACCATTAAGGAAAGGATGTGATATAAAGCAAATAAGTGCTTATCAGACAGTTTTGCAGGCGCAGAGTAATACATTAATGTGGTTATGCTTACTTTCTCTTTTTCAAGCCTCATGTTATTAGGTGCTTGAGAGGTGCAGTCTTCCAAAGCAAAATTTACTTCTTATTAATAATTTAACTTGAAAGTGAATACCTTTAAAAAATAACAGTAATATTAGCTGTAGGGATTTCCTATAACTATATTAAGGGATCCTAAAACACCACAGACCCTTCCTCTTCTCCTGACAACACTATGCTGACTGGTGCTAATGCTTGTATATGTGATATCTGACGCTTCCTGCGTCTGTCCAACCAACAAGAACTCCAATGACGTGATTTCTAGCTGCTGGTCCTGTTCTCATGGAAACAGGTGTCGGAAGTAGGTACTTTAAACGAATCACAGTTTCATTTTTAAAAAGTCCTTTGAGAAACCATGATTAGGTATAGGCATGAGTGTCCCCCCTCCTTTTTTAAAAAATTTCTTCTTTGGTAGATGTATTCCCTACCATCAATTACTTGCTGTTTTCTTGGTGCAATCATTGGAATCAAAGCTAACGAGTTCCAATCCGTGTATGTTTGCAGTGCTTGGTACAGTCTTCAGGTAACAGTGTGCCAGTTCTTATATCTATTTCATAACTGGTGTAGTATGAATCTGCTAGCACTACTGCAATTATTTTGACATTTTAATCTGTTTTAGCACATTACTGAATGCAAAATCCAATCAGTTGCTCGCAGTTATTTCCTGGCTGCTTTTCTGGATAAAGCTGACCAGTCTCACACCGTAACAGAGAGGCTTTCACAATTCACTAAGTATCCTAAAGTCATTACTATTTTTGTATCAGGTCTGGCTGAGTCACACCAGCCTTAGCCAGTCTGACAACATCTTTCAGGAAGCACTTGCCAGTGGAAAGGCAAACAGCTCCAAATGATCCATGATCTTTCTGGTCCAAAAAGCAATATTGGTCTCCCAGCTTACAAAAGCTCTCCATTTCAAAAATAAATCTGCTTCTCTGTGGGATCTTTTTTTTTAAAAAAAAAAATGGATGATCTAACAGAGGAACCAATCAGCTAGCCAGAAACAAAACCAGTGAAATTCTGACACAAACTGGTATACAAATTTCATTTGGGAGACTGAGGGTTTGGAATTGTCCATCTGATCTTAATGTAGCTACGTACCTATCAAGAGCATGACTAGATTGCAGAAGAGCCAAAACATCGTAAGGTGAAATGAAGCACCTGACTGTCTAAGTAGGCAAGTGCAATATATGTAACAGGAGCAAGCAATCATGGCTTAGCATCGGAAACAAGAGGCGTGTTACTGGAAATGCAGCTCTAAAACAGGGATGACACAAGTATCTTTGCTCAGAGGTAAAATTCTTATTTGCCAGAAGAATTAACCAGGTTTTCATGCGGACACTGTTGTCTCCCTAGCTGCTACCACAACACCTGTCAGATCACACAGTTCCACCTGACAAAATACGAGGATTGTAAGACCGATAGGAAAGTGTCAGAGACCTAGCTGTGACAAAGACAGTACTAACTAAACAAGAAACCATCACACCTTCTTGACTACAGGCTTTAGACTTGTCTTTCACTGATAAAATCTTTGGTGACACCCTTATTTACATTGAGCAGTATCTTCCTAAACAACCTGGACAGTCAGAGGAGGGTCTAACCCGGGTAATACAGAATATAGCAGAGATTGTGCAAGTTTGCAGCCCAAATTCAAACCATGCTGAGAATCTACCCTGTTTATCAGTTTTGGACAGAAAATGCAGCCAGAAAAATAAACAAGTTTTGGCTTTTTTTCTCGAGCTTCAGCCAGTTCATCATGCAAACATATAGCAAGTGAGCAAGCAACAAATGATTTGTCATACCAAGATATAAAGCAGTTAATATCTTGCTCAGACAAACTTCTCCGGATGCTGGAGGAATGGTGTAATTAAACTGCCTTCTGTAAAAGAACTAAGTTCTCCTCTTTCAAAAAGCATACAAGTTTGTTTCTCATTAATTGTGCTGGTTAAAACCAAATGGAAAGTATTAATCAAGTTATCTGTTGGGTGTATATGAGGAAACAATTCCTGCCATTGATGCTGCAGCCACAGAAAGGCTGCAATGCAGGTTGTAGTGCTTTAAAAACCCTGGTTATGCCATGACAAAAATTCAGATGAGCCATGATTAATAATCAGTTTTCACTATCATGGCTAGAACTAAACTTACAGAAGTCCCAGACAATTTTTTTTCCCCTGCTTCACCACGTCTCTGAAGAATCTATAATCCATGAGGCACCATAACAATATTTATTTTATATATCTCAGTATGAAGGCAGTATGTTTTCACCTGCAGGGCTGACTATTCATTACATGCTGTGCTGGTGGCTGTTCAAATGTCAATGCAGGACCCTGTCCTCGTGGCTCCCCGAGGGAAGAGGCAGCTGCAGTCCGTGCACTGAGCCTTGATGGCCCTGACCAAACCCATCAGCAACTTCAGTCCCTGCCCAAGCTGTGTTATACGCAAATCTGTCCCCAGTCCAGTTTCAGGCCTGGCCTCCTGGATGGGGCTCAGAGCTATGCTGCAGGATGCTGGTCTCCTGGATGGACCTCATGGATGTACATTGCAGCTTGTCTACAGCTTATCTTTGTCCTTGCCTCCTGGATGGACTTTCAGCTCACGTAGTAGCCCTGTCTATGGCCCTGTCTACATTTGCTCCTGAGTCCCTGTTTGGCCCCTGGATCTGGTTCATCGCTTGCCTGGTCTGGGACTGTTGATGGACCCTGTAACCACCATCCAGCTCTGTCCACCATGTTCAGACAGGACATGGCCATCCATCAGTGAGGGCACTGCCCAGGCTGGGGTCACCCTCGGCTCCTGGCTCACCTTCCCTTAGGGAGGAACCAGCCCTTACTGATCCCTGGCAAAGATTTTGCAACCCCAAAAAATTTAAGCTAGTCTTAGCTTTCCTTCTCCCTTTATCCTGCCCATAAGAAAACAGAAGAGGATGAGTAAAATGATAGAATTTTGTTTCCTTTTTTAATAATAATGGGGGCAATACATATGAGATGATCTTACAGCAGAGGATCTCGCCTTCAGATAAATTATATACCCTGGTTTTTAGACTAGGCGCAAACCAAGGAGTCAGAGGGATCAAACTAATCTGTAGCCAGTAGAACAGTGGCTGAAACCTAAAAGATTAGAAGGACAAAAAGAAAGCTTTTATCTTCAGCCAGACAAGCAGGAGCTCAGGAGCACACTGGCATATGCAATTATTTCACTAGCTGCATGAGCTCTAGCTGCCTGCATAAAAAGATTTATTTCTTACCAAATGAGAAAAAATACACTCAGCTTTTGCAGAATAAATCTATGAGACTAGCCTAATGTTACAACCAGCCTTACATCACCTTTTTCCCGTTCAGTGTCCGTACAAAATGCAGGGCGTGTTTCTCTTCTCTGTTACAAGAGCTCCCCTTAGTGTCAAATCTGTGAATAACAGCTTCGGCTGCACAATTTATTTGAGGTCTGCATTGGGTATTCTTCCAGATTCTGGCACCCAAGAGCCAGTGTACGGTAAACAGTGTACAGTGGAGCATATTTACTAACTGCTGGATTGGAAAATGCGGTACCAAAACACTCAAATGGAAATGTGTGTAACCTATTCTAGTTTTACAACCGTAGGAGGAGTTCTGAGGAGAAAACCAAAGGCAGGTCGCTTAGCAAGAAAAAACACTCTGCTGTTTTCATTCTACTGGTCTCACACCAGGCGCTGGAAAACTGATTTGTCTTTTAACATTTTCGATTTTACCAGATTTATTCCAAAAATGGTTTTGGTACTAGGACAAATGGCAGAATACACAGCTAGATCCACAAAGTTCTTGTTCAAGTTAATGAAAACTGTAAATATTCATAAAACAGGCTTGAGTAGTGTGTCGGTGCTTAATTCATAGGCTGTTGAATTCAGCCTGATATGCTTCCCAGTTTTTTGAATGGTACAGAGCACTCTCCAACAAAGCTGCAGGATATCTAGACCCATCCAACAGAGACTTCTGACTGTATTACCACTTGCAGGACATGGCACTGCCAAAAATTTCTAGAAAAGCCAACAGTTCACAGGAAAGAGACTGACAGAAGAGAACTGACACTGCTTTTCTATAAATAACTGGTTCCCTCCAACTAGAATTGGGAGCATGGAAAGGCTTGTAGTGCTGCAAAAGCCTCTGGCAAAATGCTGCCTGGCCCAGCCAGCTCTGCTCCTGAAACTGGGGTGACACGTGCTTCACTGGGAACTCTGCCACTGGCTGAATGGGCTCAGCATGTGCTGTCACTGCTGCTTGTCAGGTCAGGGTCGGGGAAAGGTTCCGTTCATATCCATCCCTCCCTCAGAACTGGAAGCAAGAGCACTGTTTTCAGTATACCAAGGGAGTCCTTCAGGATTATTTAAATACAGCTGTTGGGGTTTTACGGAAAAGCACTGAGACAGTGAGCTTGTGACACTTATGACATGCAGCTTAAAATGTCCCTTCTGCTTTGTGCAGATTTTAATCTTGTGCTCACCTCCACCATCCCCAGATGCCGTATCTGCCATGCCTGGTGCAGAGTCAGGGCTGTATTCAGAAAGTCTAAAAACACATCTGAAGTGATTGCTTTTGGCTGGAACCTTGGCTTTCAGAGGGCTCAGCCCATAGGGAACAGTATGCCTATGGACATAGCTGACAGATAACCCAGCCTAAGCCTCACAGGGTAATCTTAAAGAAGTGCTTTGTAAAATTCATATTTCTAACAGCACTGAGGAAAGAAGCACTGATTTTAACTCTTGCTGTGTGAGGAGCATTTACTTTGGATTTCTGCGATATCCAAAATGTTTCCCACTACTTAAGAAATGTTGACTAGTTCTCCTTCAGAGCTAATTAACAAGAATATAAATTCCGTGTGTATCCAGAACACTTTGTAAAAGTTAAAAAAATCCTAAGCAATTTATCTTCCTCCAATTCTTTATTTGCCTTGGCTGGCTGCAACTGTTACAGTTTGTTTGCTTTTTTTGTCATAGGGTCAAGCACCTACATTGTGACGTTTGTATCACTGTACCACAGATGTTGCATCACCTGTGATAACAGAAGTCACTGACATGTCACAGAACAAATGGAAAGATTTCCACTGACTTTGGTGGGCTGGGACTTCACATGTGTACCATGGCAACGGCAGGAACAGCACTACAGCAGGACTATATGTGGGGTACCATATCACTGTCTCACCCAAAACCAAACAAGGGACTTTTTAGCCTGTTATCTTGGGCAGACCCAGTTTGAATGGGTCTGCCCAAGTATGGGTTTTGGTACAGGTACTCTTCATATCATTCAGCTCTCTGTTTGTTCACTTCTTAATCCTACCATAAAGAAGTAGTTGAGATCTACTAATTCTGGGGTATGGGACATAATTTTGTGACTTCAGCACTGTAATGAGTAATGTTTTATGCCTGTATTTTCAGCAAAATCCCTCTTCCATCAGAAATGTTAGCTCTCACTGAGCACTTAATGTGAGTGTACAAAGTCTTCAGTAAATTCTACATTAAGAAGTAATCAGGCTGGGTTGATTTTAGCCTCCTTCCTTGTTGATAGCAACCTTGCTGTAACAGACCACAAAAAAACCCAACCAAACAAACAAAAAAACACCAAAAGAATGCTCTGGACTTCTTAAAACACAGTGCTGAAAAATATGAAGTTTTACAAGAAGCAATAGATAGCAACTTTTCCACAACTATATTGTCCTTTTTATGTGCTAATAAACTGCTTATTCATTTCTGTAAGGCTGACTCACAAGGGCTTTTCTCTGTTTAAGGACTTGCAAGCTTCAGGTGTCTTTTTGCCTCTATGACATTCAGGGTGCCTACTGAATTTAAGTACTTAGGAATTTGAGAAGATTGACTGTGGCTGAAAAAGCACAGAAGTTACTCAGCTGATAGGCAAAGCTCTTCGTTTATAAAACAAGTTGTGGCTCCTTGACTGATCCAAGCACGCATTCAAGTAGTGCCAAGAAGAAAAGGTTTCTAGGGATATTGTCCTGTGGTGGTATTACCAACTGTTCTGTTTTGGCTTACTGCTTCCTAAACTTGAGGTCGCCTCAGGAGGGAGATGTGCAAGTGGTAAAGATGGATAGAACACAATCCAGTTCAAGGAGGCAATAACTGAGACAAGGGGGGAAAAGCAACAATAATAAGGTAGATGTGAGGGTGGCTGAACACTGGAATAGGTTGCCCAGGGAGGTTATGGGCTCTGCATCCTTGGAAATCTTCAAAACCCAACTGGACACAGTCCTGGTCAAACTGATCTAGCTGACCCTGAGTGAATAGAGCGGTTTGACCAGATGTTCTCAAGAGGTCCCTTTCAGCCTCAACTATTGGCACAAAAGCAGAGAGAACAACTGGACCCAGAGGCCAGGGCTGAGAAGAAGGCATTAGCAAAGCCTGCTATAACAAGGTCAGGAACTACTGTTACAAAAAGATTATGACAGAAATATCTCAGTTGTTCTCAGTTGATGCTTCTGGGAATGGACTGTTTCTGAAGGGATAACCAATCCAATCAAATTCCTCATAACCAATCCAATCATCTGTGTTAAGAAGTGCTAAGAGCTCCAGACTTCACTGTGTCTTCCTTAGAAAGTATCAGGGAGGCATGGACATCTGAATTATGCCCACATTTTCTAATTTCTTCACACATGAAGGCACTCCCCTTTAGACTTTACCAATGCATAGCTATAGAGAGCACTGCAGAAACAGGATACTGGTTCATGTTTGTATGTTTGTCCTTCCACCCCGGAGTATTCTGATTAATGAAGGGGAGTGCAGTACAGAGCTAGGAGATCTGTTCCCATGAAAACCTGGGAAGTACTCCAGCTAACAAGGCTTTGAACACTTTAAATTTTAGATTAAAGAAAGCCCAATGTCAAAGGTGGCAGTTATCAGAGACAATTGTCCTCACATCTTCCATTAACCCAGAATACACTTATCACTGAATCAACGGAAGAGCATGTCCTCCTCATTAGTGTCATCTTTTGCAAGAACTAACACAATGCAACCCAGAAGCTGAGGAAAAATACATTTTTTTTTCCCTTGGTTCCATATCTGTCACTGCAGAAAGTGCTTTCCCTAAACGTCTTCCACCTTGTAGGACTTTTCTTCTTTCTTCCCCCATCACAACTTCCTTGGGTCCAAAGATGCAACAAGCTTGGAAATCAAGAGTGGCCATTTTCCCCCAGCGTTTTTGTTCTTCTGATTTGAAAATGACTGTAAAGAATTTTTAAACGTATTTGCTATGCCGGTTTTACACAATAACCTGGAGCTCAAGCTGTGGAGGGCTGAAATAAGCTAGACAAAAGTGCAAGTGATTACGTACATGGATAGGAAGGAGAGGCCTCCATTCTAATGCCTTGAACCCATGGGTCTAACACTGGCTCTGTCCACTGAGAATACTGATTCACCCATGAGGATGTCAGCAGTTAGAGATTGCACACATATATTTGATTGCATCCCATTGCCCAGACATAGAAAGTGGGTGTCTCTTTGCAGGAAATCTTGCTGTCATGAGTACGATAATACACAGAGTAACACAGAGTTTCGTGACTAGGTATGTTACGTCTGCAGCAATTAGCACAAGAGGTGATGAGCTGGGAGCTTTGGCATGGACCTGTGTGTACTGCTGTTGACCACTTCAAATCAGCCCGTTCAGTTTTAAGCCCAAATTCATCTTGCAGACAAGCTGCCTGGTTATGAGTCCAAGCTCAGAAGCACATTTTTATGTCATGGTGAGATTTGGGACAGTTTGAGGGAAAGCCTGAGCTCATCCAGATGCTCAGCACAGGCTCTGCCACATCCACCCCACAGTGCAGTTTGGCAGGACACCAGCCGCCCACCAGACTCCTGCATTCCCTACTTTCCAGGCCCTTCAAGGGATGTCATTTGGCCAACGGCAAGCAGACAATTTGGCCAGGTTCCTTCATAGAAGCCCTCTGTTATAACACAGTATAAATCTTCCTAGTCTAAGCCTGCGTAATCTGTAAGAAGGGTGGGAAACAGCCAGGACAAAAACCAAGCTCCATATCCCAACTGCTTTTCGTGGTCACTGAGCAGCACTGGGGCAATTGAAAACAGTAAATCACAGAGACTAAAGGAAAGTGTGAGTGTACGTTTTTGTTTGTTAGCAATTTTACCTAATAACATGGATGTTCTTCCCCTTGTAACTATACCACTTAAATAAAACATAATAAACACTAAGAGTTACCGGCATCAGTTGTTAATTTAAAAGGTGACTGTGAAACGCTTCACACAGGGTGCGGTAAGGTGGGGAAGGAGTTGTAGCTGCCGAGATCCATGCTGAGGGCAATGCAGATGCACACGTAGCTCCCCGTGCCCAGACTCATGGCTACAGCCACACAGACCTGTGACCTCTCTGGATTCACACCCCTGTCCCACCCTACAGCTTCCCCATGGGCAGCAAGAAAATCCATATTACCTACCACATGGCAGTTTCATTTCGGCAGCCACACGAAGAGCAATCCCCCTGAGAGGCTGCCCTCAGAGCTCACCACTCATCCCTTCCTCTCAGCAGCAGCCATACCTGCCGGTCCGCCCTGCCAGACCCTGCTGTTTCACTGTCAGAAACTGTGTGTCCTACTTCACCTCAGTTTTCCTGGAAGACCTATCGCTGGAGAGACACTGGTGTTAAACTAAAGAAAGCCCTGTTTTGTACAACTGGATCATGAGTGCCTCTGTCAGGGTATCCTCCTTCAGGCAAAGAAGAGCCCACTTACAAAATGGCGCCTGGAAGTGAAGGGGAAAGATTCAGCAAGGCGGCTCTTGGCGTCTAGCTAACATCAACTGAAAAGGACACAGCAAGTGTAGAATTTGAAAGCACCCAAAATACACGCTTTCCTGTGTTACTAGCACCTTAGATTATTGACATTATTTGTCAAATCAATTGCAGCATCGAGTCATTTTTGGTTTGAATTTGTGGTTCTTTAGCTGTGGCTGTGGGAGACACCAATGCCATAGGAGAGGAGAGGCTGCTCATAGGTGTGCAGCTTTCCCCTACTCCTAGTAATCCAGCCCTGATGTACAGCGTATGCTGAGTTTAAAAGGCTTAACTCTGTTATTGGTGCAAATAAGAAGTTATCTATCAAAAATAAATTCAGATATTTATGTTAATAACGCCATTGACAGCAGAAGGTGAAATGGGGGCACAAACCACCCCATGGCAGGGACACAGGCAACAGATGTGGGGATCAGCAAAGGCTTCTTTCTCTCCATCCTTCAATTCCTTTGAATTCAAAGCCATTTCTGGGCACTCGGCATCACTGTGGATGCAGGCTGTGTGCACCTCTCTGGTATGTTAACTTTTTCCAAGGCTAAGCTAAAGAAAAATAATTTTTTTTCAGTCTTAAGTGTCAGTATGCTTTCTGCATCCCCCCTGTACAGAAACTCTACCTAGTAAGCACATTCCAAATTAAACTGCCATAAACTTGCCATTAATCTGAGTATTTCAACCAGGAAATGTCCTTTCATAAAAAAGTGTTAATAA
Organism: Pterocles gutturalis; assembly: GCF_000699245.1. NCBI lineage: Eukaryota > Metazoa > Chordata > Aves > Pterocliformes > Pteroclidae > Pterocles > Pterocles gutturalis. The sequence continues at coordinate 52,819 of NW_010123425.1, forward strand.
GAAATTTGGAAACAGGTTCAGTTTTATATATCAGCAAAGCGTTTCATTTTACATCTCCTCTGAAATAAATAGTGTCACCTGAAAGCATATCAATAATTGACACTGATTTTCCATAGACTACATCCTTCATACCCAGGGTTCTCCTAGTTCCAGGACCATGTCTGTGTCTGTCTATACATGCTGTCATTGATACATACATGTGTGGTACGTGGAGTTCAGAGTCTTTTGATCACCAACACCAGGTAACAGATCAGAAGTATAAAGTGAGGCGGGGAACTCAAGCAAACCATTGTTCCTCCTCTCTGCTTGTGTGTAAATTGGTGATATCTGAACCTCTCTTCTCCCTGGAATAGGTGAAGATAGTTGAATACTGATCAACATAAATGCTACAGAAGTGTTATGCTCTTCTCTTTGGAAAATGAATTCACTTATTTATTTGCCTATGTGTCACTCTATTTCCCAATCGGTGAATAAAAGACAACTCTTCAGGCTTTAGAAATGACCCCTCATCTGAAGCTGTAGTGTGTCTCTGTCACAAACACTCATGCTTGGGCTGCCCGGGTGAAGGGCACCTTTCTGAGTGAAGGACACCATGTGTGCTGTCTCAAAATCAGATTTTTAAAGAAAAAATCCAAATCACCATGGAGCCTTATGTGAAAATGTTCCTGTTTAAAATGTCAAGGCACCCCTCTTCAGATCCCAGGACAGCCAGGAAAGCAGCTTCTTAGCATTCCTTTGAAAGCCACATAGGCTGCCTATAGCACAAAAACTCCATCATACAGTAACTTGTAAAAAGGATAGGAAGTAAGAGGGACTGGGAATAAAAAACTGTCCACAAAGGGGAAAAATTATTTGCCCCATTCACCAGATCCTTTCACTAAGCTCCAACAATGCTACTGAGTCCTCAAAGGAAAAGGGAAGGAAGACTCAGGGCCCAAAAGTGCCCCTGTGGCAGCAGCTCAGACCATAATGTTTGTGCTATACTGACATCTCAAGGTATGTTCACAGGGTCAATGCCTACAGTAGTGTCAATGTTATACCATAGGAAAGGTCTTAGGGCCAAATCTGTTGCTTGTCTTGTTGACTCGCTGTTACCATATCTTCTTTGCTGATCCTGTATGATTACTACTCAGTCTCCTTCAGAACCCGCCTGTTGGTCCTATGGTGCTGTGGCAGGCACGAGACACACAAATAACATCCCAGCTCGGCTCAGCTTCTCTTGGAAGGGTTATTCATTTTCTTCTCCAAGCTTCTAGCCCATAAAGAGAAATCATAGGCCCAGCAGACTTCCCCCTGCTGAGCTCATATTCCTGTTCCACACCAAGTCTACAGGCTTTGAATTTTCCTGTGGCCGAGCCAAACAACAGTCACTGCCTCTTCCCAAGGCCCAGTGTCTAAGCTCACGGTTTGCTCCGCAAAGCAGCATGGCTCCAAAATGAAACTACTCCATGTGCAAGCACAGCAACTGCACCAGGGTGTGCAGGCTAGAGATGTCAAAATGCTTCGCTTCAAAATAATGGCTGGAGGGGACCTGAAGGGCCCTTGATGTGCTTTTTGCCAGCTACAGCTGACACAGGGCATAGGACAAAACATTACACGGCCCCATGGATTATTTAAAGCTCTTGGAGGTAGCAGCAAAGGATGGACCATTTCATGGCACAGCCTTTCTAATGAGATCTCAAGCTGGTTTATGAATCTGAAACCTCAGAGAGAGTTCACAGTAGCAGACATGAGCAAGCCCTGCTGTTTTTTTGAGAAATCTTTCTCCCAGAGATGTGCAGAACAGACACTAGAGCTCTGCAGACTTGCGAGGTTAATTTACTGCTTTTCTTCTCTGATGCAGCTGAGCATGTGGGAGCGGACACACTCCACAGCTTCAGGGCAAACATTAGCAATGTGCCTCTGAATCTGGTGCCTCTGCCAGGCTCTGCCTCATTTGTAAACCGAGCAGTTCTCTTCTTAAATACCAGACAAATCACACAGCTCTTCGGCAAAAGGAAAGGGCAGAAATGTGATCACTCCGACTAGAGGCTGACAAACTTTTGGGATACAACTGGGAAATACATGCACACATATATAGGCACAGATATAAATGAGTGTGGAATAAGCTTACAGTGAGCTCATTTATGTCCATACTGTTCAGAGTGAAAAAGAAGGAGATACTTGACCAGTCTGTGCGTCACCACTTTTTAACTCCTTTCAAGCTGTACTCACAAAAAGCTGAAACTCAGCCCCAAATACTTAGATTAGAAGATCTTCAAGGAAAAGAAAATATTTTGTTTCATATATATGTGTGTGCATGTGCTTGTATAAACAGCATATCACAAAAAGGTCTGCTTTTCCAGACAAGTTACATCTCTTCCTCCTTCAGTTTACTGTTCCTTTCTGATTAGAAACAGCAGTCATCAAACACAGACAATGGGAGATAAATACAGATTTTTTATTTTTAATACTAAGAATTTAAAGTCTAATTTTGAACAACTGCAATAGGGAGGTAATGAAGCACAGTGGGCAAAAATATCCATATTTCAGAAACAGAAAAGAATATGCACATATCAAATAAGGGAAAAATCATTCCTGCAAAGGTACCTTATCGATACAGTTTCCATTAAAACTAACCAACAGACTCACATGGTGAAGAGGTGCCATGCAAAAGGGGAAGCACACAAAGCTCCTGTGTTAAGAAGAACTGAGACATTCTATATGTTATATATCATAAGGAAATTATCTATGTCTCTCGTGAACCATTCAGACTAGGAGGCATGGGGCTTCAAACCATTCTGTTTGTCCCTATCTTTACCCTATTTCTCCCTTACTTCCATTATCCTGTTTGTCTTAGAATCTATTTCAGTTGTAAATGGTTGGAGATAAAGAATATCATCATATCACCTATTTGCCCTGTTCCTATAGCCTTCCTTACATATCTGAAGCTGGTTATCATTAGAGCTATGACCCTGAGCTGGGACAACCTTTTGTCTGATCTGATACAGACAGTCCTACGATCTAGAGGCAATTACATAGAAAGAAGGACACGTATTAGAATCAGGTATGCTATAAGTAAAAGCACATTGAAGGCACAACTTCTTAAGCCTGCTTCATATTAAGAACTGTGTGCATACATGAACATCAAACAGTGCACAGTGTTTCAAACTGGAAATTAAGGTATGCATAAAGACTGTATCACCCAAGTCTGAAGTGCAAAACTCCATTTACCTGTTTTTATCTCCAAATACCCCACTTGCTGGAATCACAGTCTGTAGGAAAGCTAGTTTCATGCCAGCCTTGGACTTCCTCTACCATATACTTCACAGGTTCTGTTCACCCTCCTCCTGTCTCTGCAGGACTCTGCAAGAGCAGGATTTGCTTGGTTGAGAGAACACCCTGTGAAGGTTCTTGCAGAGATGGCATAGAACTAGCTATGCAGTCTTGCTCTGACAAATACGTCCTTGCTTGGGCTGGGAGAATTATCTGAGAGGCTATGTGGATTAAACTGCAATGGGAAGATTGTCTTCTGGACACCCTCCTACCTGCAGCCCTAAAACTCACCTTTCTCCTTGCCTTCCTCTTCCTGTGTCAGTGTGTGCAACTCCCTACACAGTTAGAAGGGTGGAACTTGTATAACAAGTATTCCTATTAAAAATATTAGAAACATATTTTTCATAGTCTTCTAGTGAAGAGAAAGGTGGAATTGGTATAACAAGTATTCCTATTAAAAATATTGGAAACATATTTTTCATAGTCTTCTAGTGAAATTTAGCAGTCAGAAGAAAAGGGGGAAAGTCCTATGTAGCCTCAAGCCATTAACCAAAAATTATTATCCAAAGAGAATTATGAGAAGTTGGAAATGAAAAGCTAGTAAATCACAGCTCCATCGTTTGTGTTTATATTTTGCTTTAGGCAATAAATTAATCCTTCTTTCTCGGTTACCTTATCTGGAAAATGTGGTAATACATCACTCACAAGCAGGCTGGGATACTGAATTACGCTGTTGTTTATTGCAGAGAGTGCCACAACAAGCTGTAGAAGTATTAGGAATGGTTAGTATGAGAGAGAGGACCACTTAGAAAATGGTTTCTTTGCTCTGAATTATCTCTTAACATCACAGAGTCAGGACAACCTAGGGCCCATATTTATCAAACATTCTGGCACGGTTCTCAGTGGAATCAAGTGTGACACAAAATTTTTCAAACTGTTAACAAGACATCTTTCTTCTGCAGGATCCCTAGGAGGTCAATGAGAAACATTGGAAGATTTCTGTGTGAAGGTAAGGTGACGCATCTAAAGGAAACTAGCTACAAGAGCAACAAGAAAAGCAGCCAATGGAAAATGCACTCAAGTATGTACAAATCTGTATCCCTGGCACAGAAACACAAGTGGAAGTTTGGAGATAGTCTTGAGCTGGTTGTTGCTGTCTGTAGAGTGACAGATAAACTATGGTCAATACAAAACCCCAACATGGTAGCCAAGTGAATGGTAAGCTTGAGACATGGGTCAGAAAAGCACTTCGGAGACCTGTTTGTTACTGCTGCGCCGATGGACACAACCAGCTTTACCTGTCTGCCAGAAAAACCTACGATGAAAGTACCCTTCACTTGTTTTAGAGAAAATCTGTTAAAACTGCTCTTGGAAGTGATTTGATTAATCTGTCTGCCTTTGCACTGTAGTGGATGAGGAGCACTCCAAGTCCCTGTTCTGCTAGTTAGGCACCAGCCCAGGAACCCTGAGGAGAAGGCCAGAGAGCAAATACCACCTTAACCCAGGACAGCTGCTTTTGCAGTGACTGCCCAACAGCTGGCTGCATCACCACCTTGTTATTTCCCTGGCATGTATTTAAATGTGTCACTGTTACCCCATTAAAGCTGTGTGCTCCATCATGGTAGATAAGGTACATTCTAGAGTAACGTCATTCATGTAACCAATCCTGCTTTATTCAGTGGGGCATCTCTACAATGGAAAGGTTGCCCTTAAGTGTTCAAAGAATTGAAATCTAATACTAGTTTTTTGGTGTGCTCCTGCAAACAGGCTTTCTCAAAATCTCTCTTCTGAACAAGGTTTATGAATCTAACCTAAGTTTTCTATTCCTCTTCCTTTACTAAAGACAAATGCCCTACCCTAACTGTCCCGTTTAATGTGTGACGCAAAACCTAATGTTCTTCCTTAGTTTGCTGATTCAGGGTCAATTTCTTGTAACAATTTGCAGCTTCTGGGGCTTTGTGTCATCAGAGGCATAGCAGTTAGCACTGAAAGTCTTTCTGGCATGCATCTTGCAGCCTTCATGTCTGTGTTAAAGAACAAGCTCCATGGCTTTTGATATGTTGGGTAAGAGGGGGTGGATGCAAAGGTAAACAATGAAACTGGGAGTTGCCAAATCAAACCCAGGGATGGCTGGCAGGGGGTGAGGGAGGCAGAACAGCTGTTCTGGGGCAACACTAGGTGCAAAGAGGTCTCTCTTACTGAGGCTTCAGCCTACCCTGAAGTAACTGGTTTTATCCTCCTTCATCATAACAGCCATTAGAAAATAAATCTGCTTTGGTACAAAACAGACAATGCTCAGAGCTCTCTGTTCTTATCAAGGCATTAGGTTTTTTTCTCATTCTTTTGCATCAATGTGGTCAAAAGAATTGTACTGAAAGCATAAAACATTGATTGCTGCTGTCAACTTTGTAAACATTTACACAATGTTTGTCTCCTTTGCCACTCTGTTTCTCTGAGATTTCCTATACGTCAATAGTAGCTTTAACTTTTTTAGTCCATTTCAAGGCTGGATTTGGCTCTGATATGAACCAAGCAGAACAGTCTGTTCAGCCATTTCTCATCACATCATCCATTTTCTGTTCCTTTCCACCCCATTTTCAGTATTTCCACCTCAGGATGACAATTAAGAAAAAATATTAAAGAACATGTTCTTACATAAAGGCATGACACACACAACTTCTGAGTAACAATCTCAGCTTTAGTACTTGACTGCCACATGAGACAAGTTAGAAACACAAAAGAACATCCTGCTATAATAAAAGGAGGTTAGACAGCCTGATTTTGCGGCATAAGCATTTAAAATTCATTACTTTGTCCCTTTCCAAAAATTAGAATCTGGCTCAAAAATAATGAAATAATAGAAGAAGCTGTTTGGAATTATTTTTATTTGCTTTCCTATTTTTTAGACACTACAATAAATTCAGGTCATTTTCAAAGTTTTATCTGTCATCATGAGACATCTTTTTTTCAGGAGCTGGGACATTTAAAAAAGCAGCAAGTGACATTACCACTCACACACACATGCAAATCATGCAAGTTAGCAACTCTGGGTAGGAATCTAGAGCTCCTGATCGCAATAGCTTCTTTGGCTCACTCTGCAAATAAGGTCATCTGAATATTTTAAATAAGGTGGTGGTTTTTTTTTTTTCTTTCCCTGCCTGATATTTTTACACTACCATCCTGAGTGTCAAATCTTTTTTTGGCAAAAGCTGTTTTTGTGAGCTTATCCTGTCCTTCACTGGAGGAGTCAGTCTTTTGCAGATTTTTTAAAAACACAGGGATTTTTTTCCCCCTCAAGTATTCATTCAGGCCTCAGATAAAGGCAACAGAAGAAACAAATAAGGCACAGAATTTTAAGCAGCCTAGAAAAATCCCTTCTCTCAGTTAATTGTGGAATCTCAGTTTTGATTGTATAATACTGCAAATGCCTGCTGGAGCATTCCAGGAAATACAGGAAATACATAATGAAATAAGAGAAAAAGAAGTTATTTCTATCTTTTTCTGTTTAGCATATAAAAGCCCTAAAATGCAAAGCTTTCTGTTTTTTCCAAGTCACTTTTAAAGAGAAATTTCTGACCTTTAATCCTACAATTACAACACATTGTCAACTTATGGTAGTTTAATCACTCAAGGTAACAAGCTCTCCCCTCAACAAAAAAGAAAGCAGAAAAAAGCAGAAAATGTCACTTGTTCTGCTACGAAAGAAAACACAAAGAAGAAAAGCCTTATCCTTAGAGTTTTGAACTATGTGTGGTTTATATTCCCCTCCTAGAATATCGGAGAAGCAACTGTAAATCTTCTGAGTTTCTGAAAGAGAAGGGCCCATATATTTCTGTCCTCACAGTTTCATGCCCTATGTGGGAGCTGCATGGCCTGCACTTCTCCCTTCTCAAAATCTGACAGCTCCCCAAACACCTTTGTAAACCGACGACATTATGGAGCAGCAGGATTGAATGCTTTCTCAGAAAACTCTTTGGAACAGGCACTTTATTTTTCTAAATGTATGCATTCTGTGTAAAGGAAAAATGTATGTGAAAGCATTTCACACAGGCCTTTAAAGTCTCAAATTCTCAGCAGGACACCTGCTGTTTTAGCATCCAGCCCCTATTCTCCATAGCTTGTTAATCTGCAGTGGGATCACTGTATTTCTCTGCTGTACTGCCACCACATGGGGCAGATGTGGCTGGGTCCCAAAACATGAGGACTACTGCTTTACTACTCCTTAACAGCAACCTGACACTGGGGGTCCATCCCGTCATCGATCCTAGTTTGACAGTTCTCTGTCCCTGACCTTTTTATCACTGGTTTCTTGAATCATGGACCTGTTCTTTAACCATGTGCTAGATATTAGCAGAGAACGCTGATGAGTTCGCTAACCTCCCTGGGTTGTGGCGTTATCTTGCGTGAGCAAGTCTGTCTCAGTGCCATTTAACTGCTTTTCCCACCTCCAACTCTGGCTGGACCCTAATCACTCATTTGCCACACGTGTGAGAAAACCACTGAAAGCTGAGCAAGACCCTAAACGTTTGTGCTTGGTCATGTAAGTAACAGTGCACATGGACAACTGCATCTTCTGGGAGGAAGCTGAGGAGTCACCAGCCCTGAGGAGATGACTTACTCCAAGCACCTCCCTTGGAGGCGACCGTTAGGAACCTGTTTTTCACTCTTGCCAACTTCTTTGGGCCACAATCCAGCCCTCTTCTTCATTGTCCTCTTCCTACACTGGCTAGGTAATGGTTTGGTGACTTTATGTTGGACAAATGTGCTGAAATGCTGAAGAAAAATAATTGCTCTTAGCATAACCTCTTAAGAGTACCACAGCACTACGCCAGGACACGAAACATAGGAGATTATTCCTATACTGATTTGCAGTTTTCCTAAATATACAGCCAGGCATTCCTCGTGCAGAGCCCCCCCACCAGCAGCCCGGCAGTGCCAGCTCCCCCGGACCGGCGGGCACGGTCCAGCCGCGGTTCACTCCTCATCCCCCAGCCCCGGGGGCACCTTTCGCCCTCCCCTC